>NC_072839.1:17184406-17406906 GCF_027744805.1 Dunckerocampus dactyliophorus | reverse complement strand
ACATATTATTGCTAAGAAATGCCATGGGCAAAGTGTTTATTAGCTGCAACATAATCAGAATAAATGACGTAAGATATTTAATGTGTGGGTGTGCTGTGCTTGACTAGATGGTGTTGGAGTGCAAAAAGCTGGCAGATAGTTGGCTTGCATGGTGGGCATGGTGGGTGTGGAGTGAAGAGTGACTAATTGATGCATGTTTTGCTCTCTGCTTGCCGTCAGTCTGGCTTTTCAGGGGAGTACGTCAAGCTTAACGCCACACTGACTTGTGACTTGCTTCCCCACTCGAGATCATTGATCACGGACTGTTTCTCCCAAATTGTCTGAGTCCTTTGATATTCAACATCTGTGTCTTTAAATGTAGGCCCTCGATGCAGAGTTCCACACAGGTAATTATCTTCTGATCTGTTTGTCTTCATACCTTGTCATATGCTAATTGCATAATGTTAGCATGCGTGACATTTCATAAGATGCCATTTGTAATACAATAACATGTACTGGAGCTAATACAGAGACGGCACATATATCATAAATCATCTACTGTTTGTTGTTAATAATTGCTGAATGATAGTATTGAAAAACTAACAGCACAAATCTGCCGATGATATCACTGATCTACTGTACATATTCCATATTGTTTGTCATATTCAGCTGCTCATTTGATTTCTTTTCAGATACGACACAAGCTTGCTCTTTAACACTCCCACAAGATCGGTTAGCATCACAGCAGCCTCCAGCAAAAAGTCCAAATACTGATAAAGAAGCAAAAATAGGTACTGGCATGGAATTATTTACAAGTTTTAGGTTGATCATACAACTGTAACAGTCATGTACAGGGGAACCTTGGTTAGTGTATTTTTCAGTTTCTGTCTGACGGCTGACAAGGACATACTGTAACAATACTTGAGTGTAAAGGCCCTCCCTCTTCTTTGCATTTCAGCTGCGTTTGCAATGGAGATCAGTGTTGAGCGTGATAAAAGGACAGGGGACTGTCAGGTGGTGTCTACAGCAACTGTTAGCACAGAAAACATCAAGCAGAGGGGTTTAAAGGTGTACGATGATGGCCGCAAATCTATTTATGCTATGAACCCTGATGGAGGTAAACTCCACGCTGAAGTTGCTCACATGACGACCAGGCAGGCAGAAGAGCTTCTACGTCAGGCCACAGACGAGAACATACCCAGCGAGGTGCAGTACCATCATCCAGTCTACTCATCTGCAAGACCAAAGACGCCAAACAAAGTACGCAGCCAGAACTCCTTGCACCATATCTCCCAACCTAACCATGAGCAAGTGGACCTCAACATCCATGGCAAGACCCTCAATGGAGAGGAAGTGGAACAGCCCAACTTTCACTTTCAAGGGAAATCCAAACCTCTTAGACCACAGATTCAAGATCTTAATCACGCAGTTCTTGTCTCAATCACAGCCAGGTCTGAAGAGAAGCCAAAAGCCATACAGCCTGTCAGCGAAGGCATGGATGGAAGTGGACCTTCACTGATTGAAGTTGATTGTTTGACAAAGAGCTTCGACAACGTTACCTCTGCAAACCTGGTCAACACCCTGCCTCAGGAACCAGATTCCGCACCAGTCACCATGATCTTTATGGGCTATGAGAATGCCCTGGATGACCAAGAGGAAGACTTCCAGGCAGAACTGGTTGTTGTAGGAAACAGTGATGATGATGATGATGGTGCACAGAGTGACAACAAAAGGGGGTTTCTCTCCTACCACCCAGAAGGATACAAGAGCAAAGTCTACCAACCTGAAGACTGGTTAAAAACGTCCGTCAGCACAAACTGGAACCATTCAGGTCTCCACAGGCCGACGTTCACCCACAAGTCCCACAAGGAAAACACGGCACCAGTTTGAGGGGATGTGTGACCAGTCAGTCCACCAACAATCAGGAGCTCGATCCCACTTAAACATATTTCACCAGAGACAACCACTGACGACCCCACGACCCTCATGAGGATAAGCAGCACAGAAGATGGACAACACTGACAGAAACCTCAAAAGACGTGAAAACTCTTCATCAGAACACTGTTGATGACTGGACTTATGATACAAGTACATCATGGCTTTTCAAAGTCATCCACCACCATCAGCTGCTGTGTAAATGTATTTATTCACTGTCTTATTAGCATTTTGCAGGGTTTCCATGGCAGTTTAAAGGCTAAAAGCCTGGTAGTGATATTTTCCTAGTTCTTTTCTATGAATTCATGGAAGAAACACAGTAAGAAGAGTTGAATTGGAATGTATGACACCATATTCAAGCATTATAATGATTAAAATCAGCTTTCATGGTAAAAAAAAGACACACTGCCATTTTAGGGAATGCATATCCTGGGATAGTCACATGACTGTCACATGACAAGCACTCCTAAACATTTCCTTCAGGTCATTTAGGGACTTGATGAGTTCAACATTAAGGACTTGATGTTCAAGTCAACTTTAAAGGTTTCCTATGACGCATTGGAACACTTAGAAAATGTTCTCACGTCTTCCTTGGGGTTCAAGAAAGCAAAGGAATCAAACACTCTTGGCTTTTTTAACTGCCAAGTCAATCATACTACGCAACGTCAGAATCTAACAAATAAATCAATGGAATACGGTGGAACCTTCGACCATCGTTGTTATTCCTTTCAAAAGGTCAGAAGAAACCTGAATCACACAAAAACTGAGGCATTACGGTTTTACATTCAGAAAACAATATAAAGTCATTGCGAATGAGGAATGGATGAAACGTACTGTTGATGCTGGAAAATCTCATACATACTTTTAGAAAAGTGGAAATGTTTAGTAGGTATCAGGTGTCAAGTGTGTTAGCACGACATATCTTGCAATCATAAGCATAACATACAGTATCTTGCAGTCATTTTTTTGGCATGACATATCTTGCAGTCATTTTTTTAGCATGACATCTTGCAATCATTGTTTAGCTTGACATATCTTACAATCATTTTTTTAGCATGACAGAGCTTGCAATCATTGTTTAGCGTGACATATTTTGCAGTCATTTTGTAGCATGACATATCTTGCAATGATTTGTGCTGCTAAATGCTCGGTGAGCAGGAAGGTGGTGGTGTTTTGTTGTGAGATGAAAAGATGAAAAGAGGCATGTGGTTCCTCTGCGGAATAGGATTTGTGTCATCGCCACTTCCTGGCATGCATCAATGGAAGCCCAAGTATTGGTTGCCTTTATTTCACCTCCTCCCATCGCCGTCCAATCAGAGACTGCAGGAGAGAGGCAGAAGTGTTAGTTCTGGACTGCTCTTAGAAACAGAGCAGACTCTTGTGCCTTTTCCTGCTAGTCTGATCAGGTAGGTGCATCAGCACACGCACACGCTACAAAGTTGATTTTCTGCATCAGATGGAGGTTTTTGGGGGGGGTGGGGGTGGGGGGTGGGGGGTCTTGAGCAATGGTCCCAGGAAAGGAGAGGTGCAGATGATTGGATGGGACGGCGTTCCGTGTGGCTATCTGCATTCGGCAGCATGTGTGAGGAATCTCGGAACATTTCATGGAATGATTCCGTTTCAGCCCCTCTAAATCGATTTTGAACTCATTTTTGGCACGTGAAGCATCTGTCGATGCATTTGGAATATTTGTTCCAGAAATATTTCTACACTTTATACAGTTGTGATGTTCTTGTGTTGTGAAAGTAACACAGATGGATGTCAGATTCGTTGGCAATCTAATTGTATCTACGCTTTTAATTTCATTTAGTCTACGTACACGTCTACAGTATTTCATAATTAGGGCTGGAAAATGATCACACATGTTTTAATCAGATGAATTATAGTTTTCAAGTGAATTCATTGCGATTAATCACCTTGCAAATATGCCTGAAATGTAATTTTATGAGCAGAAAGCTAAATGACGGGACAGGATGATATCTACGATATTTGTGTGTATGAATAGCTCCAAATGAAGTGAAAATGTAAACCAGGCTAAAAGATAACACACGCGTATGAAAATCTATCAACTCGTTGCCAATAGCACTAATCTCTAAATAATTTCAATCCCACCTTAACCGTGTTATCATGACGTGTTGCGTGCAAAGACACCACGTCATTTAGGTTAGGTCATTTAGGTTGCGATTTGTTTTCAGTGTAGTTTCTGAGCACACTTAAATGTTGATCAGAATATCTATCCACTTCTTGGTTTTGTTTTCTGTCTTTGTGTTTATTTAGACCACATGTTCTTATGTTTGATGTTTGGCGTGCCCATGAATGCACCTCGTGGTCATGTAGTGAGAGTGAGGAACTGTCTTTCTGAAGACAAACGCACATAGAAGCATGTTTGAAAGTTGGCGATATGGAGATATGATGTAGGAATGGCACTGCTGTTGATGTGTTAAGCTAGGAATCAAGTTGTAAAGGAGGGTTAGGTTAGGTGTGGTTTACCAGTATGCAAACGTTTCCACTAATTAAGGAAATAAATGAGTTAACATATGATTTTTGACAGCCCTCATGATAGTAGAAACCCAGATAACGGAGGACAAATCATCAGTGAAGCGTACACACTGCATGTGCAGTAATCCCTCGTTTATGGCCCTTAATTGGTTCCAGACCCGACCGTGATAAGTGAATTTCCACAAAGTAGGATTCCTTCTTTAAAAATTTAATATTTTAATATTTTAACCCTATTTACCATCTTCTAAATACACTTTTTAACAGGGGCGACCCTGATGGTTGCGGATTGGAGCGTCAGTGCCCACATGACCTTGATGAAGTATCCTTGAGCAAAACACTGAACCCCAGGTGCTGGTGTATCATGAAGGTCGTTTAGCATGTTAGCATGTTAGCGTTGCAATGTAGTCTGCAGTGAAATGAAAGAGAAAGCTTACTGTGTTGAATTGTATGAACCTGCTCCAAAGCATCAGGAGGTATACATCCAGTACTGTACTATAGTGTACTGTACTATGTACAGTACATGATTGCATATTTCAGAGTGACTGGGCAGACAATTAGATTGTGGTTGTTTTTTGCATGTAGCATGAATGCTTGAGCTGCTTTGGACAAAAAGAGTGATGGTGAAAGCCATACGGAGGAGAATGTTGACGGCAACGTGAAGACAGAATGACTCCTCAGTCGCCGTCCACTGATGAGTTGGCGAGTGGGCGGCGGACGAGGCAGCAACTGAGAAGTGTCACCGCTCATAGTTGCCATGGTGACCGGTCTGTTGCATGCACTTGTCCTTGGAGGTGTTGCGTGCCCGCGTGTGCACTTTTTTTTTTGTCGCTCAAAGCTTCCCACTAGAAATAGTAAAATGTTATTCTTCTCATTGCCATATGCACCTTCTTCTTTTCAAAGCAGGGCACCCCAGTACATGGGGCAGTGTGCTTGCATTTGTGGTGCTATGGTAGCCGCTACACCACGCTGCTATCAATACACACATGCTATACATCCCCGCAAGCGCAACAACATCAGGTAAAACTTTACCAAAGCAATTTGATGAAAACAAGCAGGAAGTCTGAGAGCATCATACAGTATTTCATCAAACAAAACACAACGCTAACACTTCCAACGCTACAAGCATCATTCCTCGACCATCTTCATGTATTGTGTTCTACAGTAGAACCTCGGTGTCATTAATCTGCAATCAAAACATACCCCAACCCAATCCATTTTCCCCAGAGCAAATCATGTAAATCCAATTCATCTGTTCCAGACTTATAAGACACATAGAATATTAATAACACCATAAGATCACCGTGCACCGTGTTGTAGTACATACTCACTTTTGTAACATTTATTTCCATAGCTTATTTCAACCCAAACCAAGCGAATCTGCTTGTTTTACCAGAACATCAGCAACATGCTGGTATCCACAACTCACATTTTGTATTTCAGAATGCATTTCTTTCTAGTGTTCTCACATTATGAACTGAAAACCTGAATGAAAAGCAGGCTTGCGGGCACCTCATGTGGTCGTGGAGGGCTCCCTGGTGCCCGTGGTCACTGTGTTGGTGACCCTTGTTGTCTCATGAGGCGATAATAAATAACTGAATTAATCACACAATCAATGAAAATGAAGTGGATAATATATATATATATATATATATATATATATATATATATATATATATATATATATATATATATATATATATATATATATATATAATGCCATGTGCATGCGTGTCTGCACTTTCAGCACCTTGGCACGTTTGTTCCATAGAACAATGGCATGAACAGCCCTTTTTGAGCCCTTTTGTCAGTCATACAGTCACTTTGACTCGGAGGCGGGGCCAATAGCATCCACAGAGAGTGCAGAAGAGTGGAATGTAATATTAGTAGATTGTTTTTGTTATACTGTATATTCTCATTGTACTTTTCTTAAAAGTAATGTCAAATGTCAATCTCGTGTCTCGGCTCGTCTTGTGAACTGGGTGTCTTGTGGCGCCCTAATAATGATGATTAATAATGAATAATGAGTGTTTCTGTGGTAAAGGCTTTTGAGAAGCAGTCCTGCAGTCTTCCTTAGGAGGATGTGTGATGCATGAATGTTGTCACCCACTTTGTTCCTAATAGAAATAAATCAACACCTTCCTCTCTCCTCATCGTACACACACCCACACATGCACAAACAAAACACTCCTTCCTTCCACGCGTACATCTCTAGTGTTTTTCTGCTTGCCACAGAAGCACTCATGGAGAAATTCATGCAAGCATTGACAGTAGCATGTTGATTCTACACATCTACACGTCTGGTTCGCAACTTAATGTTGTCAGTCTGTCTTACATACTTGTGATGTCCTGTCGTCACCGGTCAGTCCCTAGAGGAGTTTGTCAAAGTACCACCCTTAAGTGTTGCCCAAAATCACTGCCAGAAACCAAAATGGCCAACTTGCTGTTTGTTTTCTTGTGCGTCTAGTTATGATCGACGTCTCCACCAAATTTTGTGACGATCTGTGAAACTTGTCAGGAACTATTTCTTTCAATATTTAAAGGGGGCGCTCCTGAGTGCATTTTGGGGGGTTTTGTGATTTTAGTTTTTGTGCACGTTAAGGCCCTCAGCAAATGTGATGGACCATCAGAATAATGATGACCATAAACATGGGCCCTGAAAATAAGATATACTGTATCATAATTGTAGTCTGACTCACCTCCTTTACAAGATGCAAACTCACACGTTCTCTGTTCTCTTTTTTTCACCATTGTCTCAGAAAGCTACTTCAGAGAAGGAAGAAGCAGGTAGACATGAACTAAAAGCTTTCAGCAGTTCTGAGAATAACAAGTTAGAATTTGTCACCATGGAAACCAGCGATCCAGCAGAACTGGCAGCGGGGAGCAAGGAGGAGGTCACTGTGGCTGATGTACCTGAGAAAGAAATCACCTTCAGTGTCGACAGTGAAAACATTTGTATGAATACAGACACATCTGATTTCCATGATGAATCACGTTCTGGCAAATCCTCAACCAACCCGACAAGCACCTCCGGCTGCACTGAGCCTCGTGTGTGTAGTGATGAACAGGAAGCCTTGACATTTGAAGAAGGACACACGGAGCTACACAGAAACGAGTCAATGGCTTCTTCTGTGTCTGATACGCTTTCCAGCGCTGAGAGTGTTTATGAAAATGAGGCTCAATGTAAGACACAGCGAACATCAGAAGAACCAGAGTATGACTTAGAGCCAAAGGAATACTCCAACCCAGACAGTCTCCAGGAAACACAGGAACACCCTCAGGTAGAGCAAGACACTCAGATGGAGCATTACCCAGATCTACACCAATTCTCGGATGAGGATTATCAACCTAATCTCTGCAACGATGACTTCCAGAATTTGGAAGTAGATGCAGATTGCGACGCTGAATACCCTGAAATGCTTTGTGAAAGCCCCATCCCCGAGGAATTAATGCTAGTCCAAAGCATGAGAGAAGATGTCATGTCAGACGTATCCAGCGAATCCTGTCGTCTTGACCCTGATGAGGTCAATGAATGTCTAAGAGTTGAAATTGCAGCAGTATCATCTGATAGTGAGACGGATGAAAAATGGAGAACAATATTTTCCTCCTCTATAAATAAAGAAGATGACGACTCCTATTTGGACAGTCTTCAGTTGAGTGCCCAGGAGCTCTTTGTGCAAAAAGTTGAGGTGATTGACTTTGAAGAACAAGATGACGACCACTACGACGAAGTCCAATTTAATTTTCCACAAGTTGAAGTACTGCTCCAACAACCAGATACTGCTTCTTTATCCACCCTGTCACAAGAAGTGAAATGTACCTCATTAGGCCCGCAAAGTCTGTTCAAAATCTCTGAAGATGAAAATGAAAATGGGAAAGATGACAGTGGCACTCAGGGACAACTCTCCCAGAACACCATGCCGGATCCCAGCAGAAAACTGCCCAAGGACTTTTGTGTGATACAAGAAACTAAGAGTGTCAACGTGAGCACCGAGCATGTGGACTTCCAACTGGCTCGTCAGCAGTGGCGAGCGATGGAAGAGCAAACCAAGAACAAAGTATTGGTCCCTTCAACCAAGCAGAGCAGCTTCCATTGCAGCCACAACTGCATGTACACACCAGTCCGGAACATCCAAAGAACAAACAGAAAATCACAGGAGCTGGAAAACCTGACTCTTGTCCGGGATTATACACTTACCCAATTTAGCCCATGCTCCGAAGACTCGGGCTTGGGCGATTCCAGCTACAGATCTCCTAACGATGACCTTGAAACACCAGTTGAAAAAGAGATTCGGCTGTCGATGGAAAGAGAGGAGAATTTCAGGAAAGAGAGGGGTCTGTCCAGGATGGGCAAGTCAACAGACACTCCATCACAAGGTATCCCGAGATCCATCAGCGCTCCATTGACCCCATCGTTTATCATTACCTCCTCGCCCACAAAGGAACCCCTGAAAGCGTCCCCAACAAATATTATCGTTCTCGACCCGAGCAGTGAGGTCAACTCCAGCCCCGCATGTGCTGAATGGTGCACTGAGGACAGCAGCTCTAATCTCATCATTTTAGAGACGTCCAACTTGATTATCCGCAGTGCTTCAGACTTCTCCCTCAACAAAGCCTGTGAGCCACAGGAGAAAATGTTCACCAGCAACCCCTTTTTCAAGTTACGCTCCAGAAGCACCATGTCGCTGGTGGACGAGGAGATCAGGATAGTGAAGCAGAGGGAGGAAGAGCTCAGGAAGGAGAGGGCTCATCTGTACAGCAAAGGGAGGATGCTGTCATTGGATTATTCAGGTACGGTCATGTCTGAAACATGATAGCGATGTTTTACGTTGACTCGTGGACCTTTTATTTTCTTAGCTGCTTTGCCAGTCAAGTGCAAGTCCTCTCCATCATCGCCAATGAAAACTGCCAAGATGGATCGTTCCACTCTGTCCTGCGATCACAGGGTAAGCTCAAAACTTACAGCACATTAAACGAGTTGTCGGCGCCCCCTGTGGGTTACGCTCAAAATGCTTTGGAAGAAATGCTATCTATACCCATATCCTCCTTCTTAGAGGATGCATTCATTAGACACCATATTTTCTGGACACCTCAGTGAAAAAGTGGAGTGAAATAAACAAGTTGCATTTATTTAGAAATGTATTTGACAAAATTCAAGCGCAAGAAGAGACATTTGATGTGGCAAGGCAAATTATTCAAGTACACAACAACAGGCTGAATAGGTGTATGCTATGTTAAGCTAACACATTAACACTTATTCAGCTACACAATAGCACCGGCAAGATACCTGGGAGGTTCAATAAGCTACATCAACGTCATCAAGTTAGCACTAAGCAAGTTCACCAAAATCCTGATCTCATTCCACATCACTGTTGTCACGAGCTTAGGGCGCCCTCTGGTGGCTGATGTTCACTCCTTGCTTCATGTCAGTCACTATGAACATTTCAAAACACATTTTTAAAATTTATTTATTTAAGATATATAAGTGGCACCTGACTATAAGTGGCAAATGATATCTTACCAACTCATGTGAGCACATTCATTGCTCAATGTGTATTTTGCAAAGGTGTTTTGAAAAGAAGCAAAAAATGATTTTGTCTTTCTCAGTTTCTAGACGGTTACACGGGCGGAAGACGCAAGAGTGCCATGGCTCTGCGCTGGGAGGCAGGAGAGTTTACTAAAAATGACCAAGAATAAAATCATATTCCATCAATATTCATCAGTGTTGAAAGCAGTGCTGCAGATGCTCATCCTATTTTGTGATCAATATCAAATCAGTGTTTGAATATTGCTTTCAAGGTCGCATCATTGTTGAAACGTTTGTTTGTACGGAGGGTGCAGAGCTTTGACAAAACAAAATGTTTACAAAAAAAGACTCACCTTGATTTCAGATATTTCATCTTGCAAGAAGCTTTCCAATTTTTGTGATGCAAAATCACACATGAGGCTTTTGCTTTTGTATCGTATATAAAAAGCAGTTGATGTATGTGTTATATGACGATATGTGGCGTTGCATTATTCCTCTGCTCCACATTGACTGTCAAAAGGAGTCAACTTTTCAGTAAGGAACAAAAGCCAGAGCCTTGCATCGAACTTAGCTGCCAAAACATGCTAATAAGGTTCATGGTTGGGGGGCGGGGTTGCCTTGATTTTTTTTTTTTTTTAGCATAAGCCATGTAGATATGCTCGTACGTATATAGATATATGATATGACATATCATGTATATTTTAAGAAAAAGCAGCCTTCATGTCAACTTTGTGTTGTAGGTGACAATTATTATTATTAATTGTATTATTACTAATAACTTTTTACCACATTATATTACATTATGCCTTTTTGCTTTTTTTCAGCTGTTGTTTTCTTGTTTGATTGCATTTTTAGAATAAAGCTGCGGGCTAATAAGAGACAAGCGTGGACAAATAGCCCCTGGTTATGTAGAAATATAATACCTGTAGAGAAATATTCTTAGTGAGAAAATAGGAAGTAGATTTTGATGGATGTTGACGGTGCACAACAATCTTGTCCTTCCTTTATCTTTTTTTTTTTTTTTAATGCAGAGCCTTTGGTCCCTTGACAAAAATACCAGCATAAGCAAACTCCATTAAAATGCAGGGGCTTATTTTGGAAGGGGGGGCCGGGTGTCAAAGTGTTGAACCACAAGTGTGGACACAGCCTCAGCAAACAAAAGAGAAGTTGTGATGCTAATTATGGGCCTGCAAAGCAAAGCACAGTCGCCTAGTATCTATTATTACTCTTACTTATTATATATTGCTTTTTTATAATAACAATAATAATAGTAACACACATTCTTTGTAATGTCTTTTTATCCAAAGATCTCAAAGGGCTACAGGTTACAAAGGCAAAAAACACCTCTTTTTTGGAAGGGGAAATAAAACAGGACAAAAAATAAAAAGGTTTAAAAGAACATCTAAGAGGGGGACGGCAAACGTTTTGCTAAAAACAAATTTCTTTAGAACTTTTTTTTTTAAAACAGTTGATTGTGGTGCCCCCAAAGTATACCCTGGTCCTGAGGTATGCCCCCTGGTCCTGAGGTATCCCCCCTGGTCCTGAGGTATCCCCTGGTCTTAAGGTATCCCCCTGGTCCTAAGGTATCCCCCCGGGTGCTGAGGTATCCCCCCCTGGTCCTGAAGTATACGCCCTGGTCCTGAGGTATACACTCTGGTCCTGACGTATCCCCTGGTCCTAAGATATCCTCCCTGGTCTTAAGGTATCCCCCCTGGTCCTACGGTATTCCCCCCTGCTCCTGAGGTATACGCCCTGGTCCTGAGGTACCCCCCCCTGATGCTGAGGTATCCCCTCTGCTCTTAAGGTATTCCCCACTGGTCCTAGCTATCTCTGGTCCTAAGGTATCCCTGCTGGTCCTAAGGTATCCCCTCTGGTCCTAAGGTATCCCCTCTGGTCCTGAGGAATACCCCCTGGTCTTAAGGTATCCCCCCTGCTCCTAAGGTGTTCCCCCCTGGTCCTGAGGTATACTCCCTGGTCCTAAGGTATTCCCCCTGGTCCTAAGGGATCCCCCACTGGTCCTAGGGTATCTCTCTGGTCCTAAGGTATCCCCTTTAGTCGTAAGGTATCCTCCCTGGTCGGAAGGTATCCCCTGTGGTCCTAAGGTATCCCCTCTGGTCCTAAGGTATCCTCCCTGGTCCTAAGGTATCCCCTCTGGTCGTAAGGTATCCCCCACTGGTCCTGAGGTATTCCCCCTGGTCCTAAGGTATCCCCTCTGGTCCTGAGGTATCCCCCTGGTCCTGAGGTATCCAACTGGTCCTAAGGGTTCCCCCCGTGGTCCTAAGGTATCCCCCCTGCTCCTAAGGTGTTCCCCCCTGGTCCTGAGGTATACTCCCTGGTCCTAAGGTATTCCCCCTGGTCCTAAGGTATCCCCCACTGGTCCTAAGCTATACCCTCTGGTCCTCAGGTATCCCCCACTGGTCCTGAGGTATCCCCCCTTGTCTTAAGGTATCCCCTTTGGTCCTAGAGTATCTCTCTAATCCAAAGGTATCCCCTCTGGTCCTAAAGAATCCCCTCTGGTTCTAAGGTGTCCCCTCTGGTCCTAAGTTATCCCCCACTGGTCCTAAGTTATCCACCACTGGTCCTAAGGTATCCCCTCTGGTCCTCGGGTATCTCCCACTGGTCCCGAGGTATTCCCCCTGGTCCTCAGGTATCTCCCATTGGTCCTGAGTTATCCCTCCTGGTCCTAAGGTATCCCCCTTGTCCTAAGGTATCCCCCACTGGTCCTAGAGCATCTCTCTGGCCCTAAGGTATCTCTCTGGTCCTGATGTATCCCCACTGGTCCTAAGGTATTTCCCCCCCTCCACCACCATCGGAGGGTGGATCGGAGGGAACATGTTGTGTTTTGGGTGCTAAGAAGTTGTTTGAGGTGTGGGGGGTTTGTTCATAGATACATTTTTGTGTGTGAGGAGGGAAAGCTTGTAGTCAATCTTGGTGAAACGGGTAGCCAGTAGAGTGAGCAGACTTTAGGGGTGATGTGCTCATCGGGATCCTAGCTGCAGAGTTTTGGAAGTATTGGAGCCTCTGCAAGCGTTTGCTTGAGATCCCAATGCCAGGTGTGTTCTAATAGTCCAGCATGGGGAAGATAAAGCCAGGGACCAGCTTGTCAGCATCTGAGGCAGAGAATAGGGCGGTGTTTGGAAATGTTGCAAGGTGCTATCTTATATCTTATTCTATTATTTATTTCTAATTTGAAGATGATGCTGATCAACGAAGCAGTCATCGATTGTGGAGCCCATCCATACCATATAGGAATCTAGACGATTTAGAAAACTAAAATATATGACATTGTAAAATGTACGTCTAGTGTGTTTCCAAAAGCAGGTCTTGGAAAAGAGAGGTAGTCTCTGAACATTCAGGGTAAAGATGAACAGTATGTATGAAATATCACTGGAATAAAGGACTCGCACACAGGAGATCGGAGATCTGCAAAATCACAACAAAAACACTTTGCAACATAACTGGGCTCTGAATTTTGTCCCTTCTTGTGCGACACCACCGATATGTCTTTCACCATGTGACATGCCTTGTGACTTCTGTACTGGTGTGTGAATGTAAGACTGATGTATGGTGCTGTATATTCACGAGCACTTACGTATGTATTGAAATGAAAAGCCAATGATGGTTTATGTTCATTAAGGCGGATTGGTACAGCGTCTGCAGTGATGTGGACTCTACATCGGTCCATTGTGGTGAGGAGGGGGCTGAGCCGAAAGGCAAAGATCTCCACTTACGGGTCCATGTACGTTCCTACCCTCACCTATGGTCACAAGCTTTGGGTAGTGACCCAAAGGACAAGTTAGCGGGTGCAAGCGGCCGAAATGACTTTTCTCCGTAGGGTGGCTGGTTTCTCCCTTAGAGATAAGTTACGAAGCACTGTCATGAGGGAGAAACTCGGAGTAGAAGCGCAGCTCCGCATTGAGAGGAGCCAGATGAGGTGGCTCAAGCATCTGGTCAGAATGCCTCCCGGACGCCTCCCTGGGGAGGTGTTCAGGGTGCATCCGACCGGTAGGAGGCCTCGGGGTAGACCCAGGACACGTTGGAGAGACTGTCTCTCAACTGGCCTGGGAACGCCTTGGGATCTGCCAGGAAGAACTGGAAGAAGTAGCCGGGGAGACGGAAGTCTGGGCTTGCCTGCTTAGGCTGCTGCCCCGTGACCCGACCTCGGATTAGCAGAAGAAGTTGGATGGATGGAGGGATGGATGGATGGATAGATGTTCATTAAGTATGAATTGTATTTTTCTACTGTGCCTGTTTGCTAAAGGTGACCAAGCACCAACTGACTGGAGTCCGTTAGCACTCAAAGATAAAGAAAAAGCAAAGTTTGTATGGCGGAAGTGGAGTCAACACAACAAGTGAATATTCCACTTCCAGTGCTGATGCAAAAGAATGAATTGATAGAAATATTTATTGTGTATTCCATTTGAAGCACTACTAGCTCACACGTTGCTTGCATATGTCGTAACATTCTGTGAACGCTTTTGTGTCCATTCTTGTTATTGCCCATGCAAGTGAGACGATTGTGCAACAATAAAATATCATACCAACCTAAATGGTGTCTTTGATGCACATCATACACTATACAGTATCCAGTATCCAGTACTGTGCCAAAAGTCTACTCTCATCTTTAATGTCCAGCTCGGGAGGACTGCCAGCATCCACGAGGTAAAAAAATCCAAAAATCAACTCACTGGTGACATGCTCTAAATATGAAAAAAACTCCACTTCATAACTTTTATGGACAACATTTCTAGGCAGAGCCAAATCATTGAGGGGGTCTAGTTTGGGGCATTAGGATCTCATCTCTGCTATGTGCTGCTGAGGTGGTCCTGCTAAATGAGGTAAAATACAAATGTATAAGTCTTCCAGAAGACCCATTCAAGATGTTGTAATGATATGTAGTATTCTACACTGGCCACTAATGTTACACTGATGACACAATAGCCATTTAATAAACCCTAAATGGCTATTGTGTCATCAGTGTAACATTACTGTCTTATTTGTCATTATGTTGGGTCAAAGGAGTGCAAAGGGGCCTCTAGGGTTGTTATTTCATGCCTAGGGTGCCCTAATACTGTTAAAACGCTTATTTACTGTAGAAGGTTGTAAACAGTCGAGGCAGACGGCCACCCCATGCAGTGTCTAGGTTCTGTTGGAGGTTTGTTGAATGTCAAGGGCGTGTATATCTGGTATCTACGCGCTAAATGAAATCTCTCACCTTTGGTCCTGCCCTCCATTGTTTCCATGCACACCTGAGCTGCTAAAACGACCAGCTTTGTTTGGAAGTTCATTTGACAATGGGCTATGTTGTGTTCCTGCTCGGGTGTCTGGCTCCCACTGTGTGGTGCTACACTTCTGGCCAAGTGGCAGCCAGCTGTGAAAGCCTGCAGCCCCAGCACTCTGGATTGCACCCACAAGCTCACCCAGCACCCTTCAGAATCACCACACACCGTAGAAAGCACAAGTTCAGAGAGGAGGTCACTGGTAAGAACCTGTTTTCTATTGCATTTGACGTTGTATGTAACACCACACCAATTGTTGTGTTACATCCCTCAACACTTCACACTTCATATGGCACAGCTTCACTCACACTTTTTCAAAATATAACAGATCATTGCTGTTTCGTAGTTGACTACAGTCTATTATTAGTCAAAAATATGCACATTTAAGCAAAATTAAGTTAATATTCCACACTGGCCACTTGGTGTCAGTGATGTTACATTGATGAGACAATAGCTGCCACAGGAAGTTAAAAAACAACAAAGCAAACATTTCAGTCTATTATATCTTATTTATGTGCAATATGTCTTATTTTCTGTTATTATGTCTACTATATTGGGTAATAGGAGTGTAAAGGTTATTTTCTGTTATTATGTGTACTATATTATATATATATAGGGGTCTTTTTCATGTCTAGAGGGCTCCTAACAATGTTAAAAGACTATTGATATTTATATTTTTCTGTGCTTTAACTACCAAAATATTTAATTTATAAATAAGGAATCCGCCTTTGTGGAACTTGACTTATCATGTTTGGGTACTTCTAATCTAACATAACCTCAGGGAGAACCACTCACACACAGCATTTTGGAAACATTTCTATTTTCAAAAGTCTTCTTTTACACAAACTATTTATTTGTCAAACCCACCCAGAAGAAGAAGCGTTATGTGTTTATTACAGTATGTGATTAATATTTGTATTATTATTCAGAGGGAAGCGCTGCTTTCTTGGAAGTCATTTTGATGTTCTTTCTTGAGTGGACCTCCAGGCTCCAGGTTCCAAAGCCTTCATGGGCTTCCTGTTGCAAGCGCAAGTGTTGGGAGAGTCTGATCCTGTCGGTTCCTTCAGGCTGACAACAAACGATGCTCAGCTCCTCAACTGCAGCCACAAACCTGTGAGTTTTTACAGATCATGTATGTCATGCCTCCTGGAGGTGGCTGACGATGTTTACACTTTTTGTAGCTTATGTTATTTCTGTCCTGTTCTTTCACATCTTGTAAATTAGTAATCTTGTAATATTGTTTATACTTCTTGGCAAGCGTGCACCTCAGTGTCAGGTGGAATCTCCAAATCTTGTACTGTATGCTTCTAAAGTTGCACAATTCACAATTCAAACTTAACCTTTTAAAAGCATTGAACCCTGGCACTGGCACTGGCAGTAGCACTGGGGGAAGCTTAAATGGACAACCGTCCAAAACAAGCAAGCAGTCTGAGACCAGCATTGCCCTGCCTGCCCCCCCACACCCTTCCTCTTGGGGGCTGTGCTTGCAATCCCCATCTGTGGGTGGGGTGTCCGTAGGTCCTTTGCACTCTCTTTGAACTCTGCTGTCGGGTTCGGGCAGTGGTTCTCAATGGTTTTCTGTCATGCCTACACTGGGGGGCAGATATTTTTGTGCCCCCCATCCGCTTTGAAATACTACTGAGAAAATGATCAAATCTATTTATGTGTGTGTACTGTACAAACGTAAGTGGAAAGTGAAAGCAGTGAAGCATACAAGCGTATTCAGGAGTCAAACTGCATGCTGAGTACCACAAATAAGTACACGTTAGCAGGTCTGCACTAATATTGAAAATCCTCCCTGCTTCTCAGTCCCCAGTTCACCTCTCCCCCCCGGGGGGGGCCGCCCCCCTATTTGGAAGCACCGAGTTAGGGTAACTAACACTCTCCTAATGCATGTTTATTTCTTCAGAACTCTGCTGTATCCCATACTTCACAATCTCCAAAGACCTCCATTCAAGTGATATGGACATCAGGATCTTCTGGAAATGCAAAACCAATTGAGTTCCAGTAAGGAGTCATCTGTGTTCTTCTGTCAGGCTGCGATATTGCAGACATGAGTATGAGTTACAGTAGGATAGAACATAGTAGGTGTGTGTACGTGTACTCATGAAGTCATGTTGGTGTCTCTGCAGTGCTTCTTTTGTACAGAATTACGGGACCTTCTGGGTTGATGTTATCAGTGCAACGCTGAATTTGGGTGACTGGTCTAACTTTTCCACCACAGCAGCAGAAAGGAGGCCAACATTAATACATCAATCTTCACCGCCAAGTGTAAGTTGGAGGATTTGTGAAGTTTAAAAAAATCATTCCCCTCCGTGAATCACCACCTTACCGTGGTGGAGGGGTTTGTGTGCCCGAGTGATCCTAGGAGCTATGTTGTCTGGGGCTTTATGCCCCTGGTAGGGTCTCCCAAGGCAAACAGGTCCTGGGTGACGAGCCAGACTAAGAGTGATTCAGAAGACCCTGATGAATAAACACACAAGGAGAGACCGCACCTCGCCCGGACGTGTGATACCGGGGCCTCACCCTGGAGCCAGGCCTGGGGGAGGGGCTCGCAGGCGAGCGTCTGGTGGTCGGGCTCTCACCCGTGGGGCTCGGCCGGGCTCAGCCCGAACAAGCCACATGGGATCTCCTCCCCGTAGACCCACCACCTGCGAGGGCAAGCATAAGGGTCCGGTGCATTGCTCTTTGGGCGGCGGTCGAGGGCGGGGGCCTCGGCGACCTGGTCTTCGGCGGCCAAATCTGGTTCTTGGGACATGGAATGTTACTTCTCTGGCGGGAAAGGAGCCCGAACTTGTGAGAGAGGTTGAGACATTCCGACTAGATATAGTCGGACTCACCTCTACCCACAGTTTGGGTTCTGGATCCAAACTCCTTGAGAGGGGCTGGACCTTGTTCTACTCTGGAGTTGCTGCAGGGGTGAGGGGGCGAGATGGTGTGGACTTATTAATAGCCCCCCCGGCTTGGTGCCTCCATGTTGGAGTCATCCCCGGTGAACGAGAGGGTCATTTCCCTACGCCTCCGGGTTGGGGAAAGGGTCCTGACTGTCGTTTGTGCGTACGCGCCGAACGGCAGTTCAGAGTACCCAGTCTTCCTGGAGTCCATCAGAGGGGTGCTGGAGAGCACCCCAACTGGTGACTCCGTCGTTTTGCTGGGAGACTTCAACGCCCATGTGGGCAATGACAGTGTGACCTGGAGGGGCGTGATTGGGAGGAACGGCCTCCCCAATCTGAACCCGTGCGGTGTGATGTTGTTGGACTTCTGTGCGAACCACAATTTGTCCATCACAAACACCATGTTTGAACATAACTGCACATGGCACCAGGACACCCTAGGCCGCAGGTCTATGATCGACTTTGTAGTCGTATCATCAGACCTGCGTCCGCATGTTTTGGACACGCAGGTAAAGAGAGGGGCTGAGCTGTCAACTGATCACCACCTGGTGATGAGTTGGATTAGATGGCGAGGGAGGATGCCGGACAGACCCGGGAGACCCAAACGTGTAGTGAGGGTGTGCTGGGAACATTTGGCAGAGTCTCCTGTCCGTCGAGTCTTCAGCTCTCACCTCCGGCAGAGCTTCGCCTGCATCCCGGGGGAGGACGAGGATATTGAGTCCGAATGGGCTCTATTCCATGCCTCCATTGCTGAGGCAGCCAATCGGAGCTGCGGCCGCAAGGTGGTCGGTGCCAGTCGTGGAGGCAAACCCCGAAACCAATGGTGTACACCAGAGGTTAGGGCTGCCGTCAAGCTGAAGAAGGAGTCCTATCGAGCATGGAGGGCTTGTGGGACTCCTGAAGCCGCTGACAGGTACCGGCAGGCCAAGCGGCACGCGGCTTCGGCGGTGGTCGAGGCAAAAACTCGAGTGTGGGAGGAGTTCGGTGAGGCCATGGAAAACAACTTTCGGTCGGCCTCGAAGAGGTTCTGGCAAACCGTCCGGCGCCTCAGACAGGGGAAGCAGTGCCCGGTTCACACTGTTTACAGTGGGGACGGGGGCCTGCTGACCTCGACTGAGGATATAGTTGGGCAGTGGAAGGAATACTTTGAGGCCCTTCTCAATCCCACTGACATACCTTCCATAGAGGAAGCAGAGGCTGAGGACACGAACGCGGACAGTTCCATCACCGTGGCTGAGGTATCTGGGGTAGTCAAAACACTCCCCAGTGGCAAAGCTCCGGGGGTGGACGAGTTTCGCCCTGAATTCCTCAAGGCTCTGGATGTTGAGGGACTGTCTTGGCTGACACGTCTCTTCAACATTGCGTGGAAGTCGGGAACAGTACCTCTGGATTGGCAGACTGGGGTGGTGGTCCCCCTTTTCAAGAAGGGTGACCGGAGGGTGTGTTCCAACTATAGGGGGATCACACTCCTCAGCCTCCCTGGGAAAGTCTATTCCAGGGTGCTGGAGAGAAGGGTACGACCGTTAATCGAACCTCGGCTACAGGAGGTGCAATGTGGTTTTTGTCCTGGTCGTGGAACACTGGATCTGCTCTACACCCTTGCAAGGGTACCGGAGGGTACTTGAGAGTTTGCCCAACCAGTCTACATGTGCTTTGTGGACCTGGAAAAGGCATTCGACCGTGTCCCTCGCAGAGCAGGAGCCTGGTTCGCTTTGCCAGCAGTAAGTCAAGCCTGTTTCCGGTGAACGTTGGCCTCCGCCAAGGCTGCCCTTTGTCACCGATTCTGTTCATAATTTTCATGGACAGAATTTCTAGGCGCAGCCAAGGTGTCGAGGGAGTCCAGTTTGGGGGCCTTAGGATCTCATCTCTGCTATTTGCAGACAATGTGGTCCTGATGGCCTCATCGAGCTGTGACCTGCAGCGTTTACTGGGACGGTTTGCATCTGAGTGTGAAGCTTCTGGGATGAGACTCAGCACCTCCAAATCCGAGGCCATGGTTCTCAGTCGGAAAAGGGTGGATTGCTCCCTCCGGGTAGGGAATGGGGTCCTGCCCCAGGTGAAGGAGTTCAAGTATCTCGGGGTCTTGTTCACGAGTGAGGGAAGGTTGGAGCATGAGGTCGATAGGCGGACCGGCGCAGCGTCAGCAGTAATGCAGTCGTTGTACCAGACCGTCGTGGTGAAGAGAGAGCTGAGCCGGAAGGCAAAGCTCTCAATTTACCGTTCGATCTATGTTCCCACCCTCACCTATGTTCACGAGCTTTGGGTCGTGACCGAAAGAACGAGATCGCGGATACAAGCGGCTGAAATGAGTTTTCTTCGTAGGGTGGCGGGACTCACCCTAAGAGATAGGGTGAGGAGCTCGGTCATCCGGGAGGAGCTCAGAGTAGAGCCGCTGCTCCTTCACATCGAAAGGAGCCAGCTGAGGTGGCTCGGGCATCTAGTCTTGATGCCTCCTGGACGCCTCCCTGGTGAGGTGTTTCGGGCATGCCCAGCAGGGAGAAGGCCCCGGGGAAGACCTAGGACACGCTGGAGGGATTTTGTCTCACAGCTGGCCTGGGAACGCCTTGGTGTCCTCCCGGTGGAGCTGCAGGAGGTGGTCGGGGACCGGGAAATCTGGGCTTCCCTACTAAGACTGCTGCCCCCGCGACCCGGACCCGGATAAGCGGAGGAAAATAGAATGGAATGGAATAAAAAAAAATCATTGACAATCCATAATGTGGACAAGCGTGATAGAAAAATCGTGGATGGATTTTAAAAAATATCGATGTCTATGTAATTGCTGTCCTTCAAAGTACTATGCTAAATATGATCATTTATTTGTGTTTCAAGAGTTTTATTGTCATATGCACAGTAAAACAGGTAGTTCTGCTATGCAATGAAATTCTTATTCTGTTCATTCTCCCAAAAAAGAAAGAAAGAAAACACAAGAAAATGAATAAGAACATCAGAAACATAAATACCAATAAATTAAGCAACAACAGCAGAAGAGACATTAATAGAATTAAATAAATAAAAAAGTGTTATGAGTGTGTGCGTGTGTTGCGTGCGGCGTGTGTGAGTGCTTCGTTGAGAAGCCTGATGGCCTGTTGGTAAAAGCTGTTTGCCAGTCTTGTGGTCCTGGACTTCAAACTCCTGTAGCGTCTGCCTGACGGTAGGAGTGTGAAGAATGAGTGTTGTGGATGTGTGCTGTCCTTGATGAGGTTGTGTGTTCTTCGTAGGACTCTAGTTTTATAAATGTCTTGCAGTGAGGGGAGGGCTGCCCCAACAATGTTCTGTGAGGTGTTGATCACCCGCTGGAGTGCCTTCCTATCTCGTGTTGTACAGTTACCGTACCAAACAGTGATGGAGGCGGTAAGGACACTTTCCATAGTGCATCTATAGAAGTAACTGAGAATTTTGGTGGACATGCCAAATTTCCTCAGTCTTTTCAGGAAGTACAGTCTTCTTTGGGACTTCTTGATAATTTGTTGGGTGTTGTGAGACCAGGTGAGGTCCTCGCTGATGTGTGTGCCAAGGAACTTGAAGGTTTTCACCCTCTCCACCTCAGTCTCATCAATAAACAGGGGTCTATGCGGCTCCTTTTCCCTTGTTCTTGGGTCAATGATCATCTCTTTGGTCTTTCTCTGTATTGAGATGGAGATTGTTATCATGACACCAAGCAATGAGGTCCGCCACCTCTCTTCTGTATGATGTTTCAACACCACCAGTGATCAGGCCGATGACTGTAGTGTCATCCACAAATTTAATGATGCTGGTGTTGTTGTGGGAGGCCACGCAATCATAGGTGAAGAGCGTGTAGAGGAGTGGACTCAGCACACTCCCGTGTGGGGTCCCAGTGCTCACAATTCTTGAGTTGGATGTGCGATTGTGGACCTGCCTGTGAGAAAGTTAAACACCCAGTTACACAGGGAGGGTGACAGGCCGAGTGTGAGGAGCTTCGCATCCCATGTTTGCTGTTTTGCTATGTTTGTTGTTTGTTGGTTTTTCACATAGAGAAATAATCCATCATGTTTTTTTCTACTGCAGAGTATTTCGGGTGAGGATTGTGGCGTCACCAAGGTGTGTTTCCGTCAGCCTTCAAGGTGTGACCCTGAGGTCAGCGCCAACTGTTACTTCATGTCCGCCACCAAGCTGTCTGGCAGCGACACGGCTGTCCGATATGAGATGACAGGAACCTCTGATGGATACATCTCCTTTGGCTTCTCAGATGATCAGACGATGGTAATGTGGAGGGGTCAGGGGTCAGGGTTGGCATCACCTTGAAAAATATGATGGGACAGCTCCCCTCACATAGTATAAGATATACTGCATACAGTGAGTACACTTTCAGCAAGCATTTTTGTTGGAGTAGAGAGGAACCTTTATTTTCACCGTTCATTTCTTCCAAAACATCCAAGGAAAATCAAAACATAGAAAAAGTGGAGCGTACAAAAACCAAGGTTTGACTGTATGTCCTCTAAAGGGACAATACCCAACCACAGAATGAGTGCCCTGAGCCACCATTAAGCCACTATTCAACCAATGACAGCAGATGTTGATGTATTGTTTTTCTGTCCCAGGGAAATGATGACATATACGTGTGTGGCAAAGCCAGCGATGACCGGCTGCGAGTGCAACACGTCTTCTCAACAGGACGGGAACGTCCACTAATTCTTCCTCTGGTACCCAACTTACCTTTTTCTATGGAAGCACTGAGGATGCATGGCTTATGAAATACATCTTGTGATTCTGATGAAATACATATGACATCTTCGTGCAGCCCCAATAAAACAGTCAAGCCTTCTATGAGAGGTTTATTGTATTTGATTGATAATACCTGATGATATCATATAACAGTAGGCACGGCGCTGCTCACCCAGAGGGTGTCACGTAGGAGGAGTTTAGTATGACCTTTTGAGGCTTTGGAATGCTTTTATCGGACTAATGATGGCAGTTTGACTTCTAATAACGGCAGAGGGGCAGGACGTTGACAGTCCTTCAGCTCTTCAGTAAGACCATGATGTCATTGCATCCATTCCTCATGGACGTGTGTGTCATTCCAACTTGCTGGGTCAAGGTGATGCTCAACAGGAACTTTAATTCTCCATCAGGGAAATATATCCGATTTAAGAGTGTCCATGCAGGACGGCGTGATCAGCTGCTCCTTCATCTCCTTCAACCTCGTTTCCACACAGAGGAACACCGCCCTCAACGCATCCTACTATCTCCTGTTTGCCTACGGATCCAGCAGCAACGGTAATCGATGTTTCCATTCATCATCGTATGAGTTAGGATTTGAACTCTGCTGTCGGGCTATCAGGCCATCCAATGCAATGTTTTTGTTGTCATCCAACAGGACAAATCCAGTTGCACACAAACACATTCACCAGCGCCAACAAGGTCCATATTTCCACACCTCAGATCGCCACAACAGCTGGATGGCCTCACATCATCAAAGCTCACGGTGAGATGGTTCCTCACTCCTCCTTTCCATGCGTGAGGTCACATGATCTTCCAGTTACAACCTGCTTACAATCCACAAGCACTAAATGCAAATATTTGCAAGTTTGGAGTTCCACTTTGGGGCCCCGCCTTTTTTTTCCACTTCACTCCTGGTCCCTTTGGCTGTTCACCTTCGCTTTCTGCACTCATTCGTGCCAACGGAGCTCCTGTTAGCTCCTTCAGTTTTTGTTTTTTTGCATGTCATGGTGCCCACCATATGACAGACACGAGGGGGCGTGCCCAGTAGGAATATGGCTTTTGTGGGCGTGGTTAGTGCTCAGCTCTTGTGCAGTCAACCAAGCTTAAAGGAAAAGTGCACTTTTTTTTGGAACGTTGCCCATCATCCACAATCCTGAAGGGAGCCATGAACACCCGTCTTTGTCTTTTCTGTGATAGAGATAGAAGATAGAAAAGAGGCAGCTAATTAATACACGTAATGGGACTCACCTATTCCGCCTCGAAAGGCCGCTATTAAAAGCTACGAGTTGTGTTGCTAGACTGTCAGTGTGATCTAGTCCCATCCTAGCAGATCTTTGAAAATCACAAAACTCTTTAACACTACACATATAGTAACTGCCAGGTTGACAGTAATAATCTTGCAGTGTAGTGGTCTTATTATTGGCATGGTAAGGTTTGCTTGGGCTTTTATTGTTGCATTTAGTATTTTATATGTCTAGTGTATCTTATATGTCCTTCATGTGTTGTGTGTACAGTGTGAGTGACTTAGGAGTTCATTTAGGTGGAAGATCTTACTTATACACCAAAACTACACTTACTTGGGTCTCTGAGCAGAAGTCATACGCAAGCCATGGACCACCCGTACGTGCAAGATATTTCATATCTCAATAGGGTCCTCTTCTTTTGGGTTTTGCTGTCAGGTTTGTGTAAATACAGTCTACTCCTTTCCAGTATCTGCAGAGAAAATAAGGAATGCGTGAATCATCAAATGCAAAATAATCCACCGAATCATATTTCAGGAGCACTGATGCTGATAGCCTGGATGAGCTCAGGATCGCTAGGAATGGTGGTAGCCAGGTACCTGAAGGGCGTGGCCAAGGGACATCAAGTGTTGGGCAAAGATATCTGGTTTCTGGTAGGTACCTTGAATACTGCTCATAAAATACTCCAAAGCATGTTTCATAAGAAGCAGCCATCCCTTTTGTGACTGCTTTATTTGCAGCACAGACGTACAGACTAGCAAGGAAAAAAGGAACGGTTTAGGTTACATTTACATGATCTTTTAGATGTAACATTTAGATTGTCATTTTGATGTCGTTTCTACCTGAAATGTGAAGAAAAGGAGGTAAATGTGAGACAAGTGAGCAAAATATTCCAAATGTATGAAGAAGATTTGTAGGCCAGCCACTAAACCACCTTTTCCATCACATCAATACTTACTTACTCAGTCTAACACAAATTCATTTACAGTATAAAGTTGATTTCATTCATTAGTGTTGATGTTGTGTGTTTGTGTGTGTGACGTTGACATGGACATTGTTGCATGCTTTGCAGGTGCACGTTGCAGTGATGGCTGTTACACTCGCAGCTACAGCGAGCGCCTTCATTCTTGCCTTCATACACGCCAAGACCTGGTCTGGGGTGAATTTACCAGCTTTTTACGCTCAGCGGACAGACTGACAGATGACAGCTTCGATTGCAATGAGTCATACTTTTCATCATCACAGGACAGGGAGGCGTGTGCTGTACCTTGACATCTCATATTTCTCTTTTCACACATAATTCAAAGCAAATAAATAACGTTGAAAGCAGGGGTGTCCAAAGTCCGGCCCGCGACTGCTTTTTTTATGGCCCTTGGCACATTCTAGAAATATGATTAAACAATAAAATAAAATAAAAAAAACAGTAATTTTAGGGGAGAATAAAGACAAAACATTAAGGGAGTAAAGTCATTATATTAACAGAAAAAATAGCATAAAGTAAAATATTACAGGAAAAAAGTTGTAATATAAGAAACAAACCAAACAAAGAATGAAGTTGAAATTTTAGGACAAATTAGGTTGGGTAAAGGCTATAATGTTATGATAATAAAGTCAAAATATTGTGAGAATAAGTTATATTAGTATGAGGAAAAAAATGTACAAGTAGAACATTGAAATATTTGTAAACGTAAAAAAAACAGCCAAAAAGTAAATTGAGGAGAAACTGTTCATAATAATAATAATAACCTTTGTCACTGATAAATAAATGCAAATAAATCTTATATGTGTAAATACTGTGTATATATATATATATATATATATATATATATATATATATATATATATACATAAGCGGATGCCCCTGTAGTTTAGTTTGGACACCCCTGGTTTAAAGTATGGGTAGGTACTCGCCACTAATGAAACCTATACATATGATAAGATGATGTGTACGAGTTCTAATATATAAGTTTCACTTTTGCATCTCATAGCAACTATGGTGCATTCAGGGACTGCTGAACAGTCTGAGCTCTCAAAGCTTGGGGAGCAAACATGATCAGAGACGTAGAAAGAGTGTAACGTGTGGTATACTGTACATTTGACCTGTATTATCACTTATTTCACAACTATTACCCACTTATAGTGAAGAGAAATATTATGGAGGAAAAGAAATACATTTTGGGGGCCACGGAAGCTGAATGGGTGTATGCAGTATATGTGAAGTATGTCCGTGTGACATGTTTGGCAACCGTCCAACCATTAGATCATTTTCACGCAGGAAGAAAACGGGATTCCACTTCCACAATTGCACAATTCAACATGGCTAAAAAGGAGTAGGAAGAAGCAAAGCTTATTCAGCTCCACCCGTTCTCTTGATGTGTCACTTCATGCTGATCATCCTCATGATCAGTCATGTGCTTGCTTTGTGTAGGGGGCCCATCCTGTGCTCGGCTGCCTGCTGATGACTTTATGTTTTCTTCAGCTCACGCTGGCTTTGCTGCGCTGTGGACCACAACATCCTCTGTAAGTACGTCTTGCATATTACATAACTCTCTTGATGGAATTTCACCCATCATCCACGATCCTGACCTGAGACATGAACACACGTCTTTCTCTTTTCTGTGTGTACTAAAGATGTAAAAACAGGTAAAAAGAGGCAGCTAATTACTGCACATAATGGAACACACCTATTCTGTCTAGAAAGGCCGCTATTAAAACACCTCCAAAAAGCTCCAGCAAGGTTTAGTGGTTTTCCATCCAAGCAGTGAGCATGTAGTAGCAGGTACATTCATGATAACATGGAATACTTCCTTCCTGGGTGCATTGATTTCACATAGCAACATTGAAAGGAACGCTACACCTAGCATCAAAAACAAAAACACAGCAGCAGTGGCGGCAGCTCCAATATGTAGCGTTACCTTTGGCTAGTGGCCTGAGGCGTTGTGAGCAAGTGTGTGGTGAAGCTAGTCGCTAGCCGGCGAGTGGCTAGCCGCTGTGGTGTGGTGAGGTGTCACTACGCCAGTAAGGTAGTTCTTGGGCGCAACAATAATAATGACAATGTGGTTCATATGCAGCTCATATGATGGAAATGGAGCCTTGTTGGCGCTTTTTGGAGGCTGATACGTACGTCCCATTGCGTGCATTCTTAGCTGCCTCTTTTTAGCTGTTTTTATATCTTTAGAATGCACAGAAAAGAGAAAGAAGTTTGTTGATGTCTCACATAAGGCTTGTGGATGATTTCCTTTAAAAAGACATGCTAACTGTCACTGGTAATAAACAGGACCTTTCAGCATGCCATGAAATGCCTTATCTAACGTATGTTATGATCACGAAGCAAATGTGCTCCTTATGTTTCTTCTTTTCTTGGCCAGGAGATTTCTATTCAACTGCTGTCATGCTTTGATTGCGGTGGTAATGAAAGTTGTGGCAGGTAAGTTCTGACGTTATCACACGTCCACGTACAGTAAGTCAGTAAGCTTTATTGATACAACACAAGTTCTGTGAAGACATTTTACACACGGAGCACATCTCAAGCCAACGCTCCTCATGCATGAAAGAAAACAGTGGCGGGACGTCTGGGCATGGAAAACAAAAGATCACATATATTATTATTTTGAATTATTATTGATCAAATAAATATTGGTATTTGTACACTGATGCATATTAGAAATGTATTTTCTGTATGAGTCCAATAGTTTTTTTGAACATTTCCTTTTGAATGTGCACATTTCCTGATCAGTTAGAGCAGGGCAGAAAGCTAAGATGAGGCTGCCGCATGCGCCACCACTCCTCTTAAGTGCGCAGCTGAGCCTAGCCTGAGTGCACTGCACTGAGTGCACTGAAAGGCAGATGGCGTGTGCCGGTTTGTGTTAGTCATCAGGTTGCAGAAACATTTCTTATACACCAGAACTTTCTCCAGCCTGTGGAATGTCTTTCATGGAAGTATTCTTGCTAAATCAAATATACACAAATGTTATACACAGAGGTACTGCAGTACTCACCTCATCCTGAAGGCATGGGGGCGCGTCTGAGCTGGAAGGTGCTTGTCACTGCTGTCCTTCCATAGGGAGGAAAAGCCAGCAGTTGTTTTTTTTGTGACAGCAGCAGCACCAGCTGGAGAGCAGCAAGTCAAATGCATTTGATGCTCTGCTGAATGAATGAATTTGACTGCCGAGATGGAGGATTATATATCCAAGCTCACCGGGGGGTGATCAGAGTTTTCCCGGTGAAGGATAGTGTGCATGTACTTCAAGTCTGAATAAAAGATAAGACCACAAATATTTTTCAGTTCATAAGATAAATAAAGAAGCATACGTTATCATTCAAAGTGAATGATTCTCTGCTTGTTCTTATCTTAATGAGCAACCTGCATTAACATAAGAAACTCCAAAGCAGTCAGTGCCTCACCAGCCGTGAACCTCCTAGCACGTCCCTGAAAGCAAAGAAACGGAAGCGCATGTGAGAAAGGAAACCTTTTTGTCCTATACGTTGGTCCATCTTAGACGTAGGGATGTTATCATCGTGATAATGTTTTCATGTCTTTGTGTTGAAAACTACTTCTCTTTCATCTTTATTGAGATGGTGGGAAAATGAGATGCAAATGTTCTGTCATACATTGCCTGTGTGGTCCTAATCCTCAATCCCTAATCCAAGTTGTATGATGGGGACCGATACAGACGGACACTGGAATGATTTCACTGTTCCATCCATAAATACAGTAGTGATTTGAGATGACTGCATGGTTGCTAGGATGCGACATTGACTTTTTCTTTCTCCACATTTACCAACTCACAGTTGCAGCCGTATTCACTGGCCTCAAGTTGATTGACAGCACTGCAGACCAATGGCTGCTGAAGGTGATGGGCGCTCTTGTCAGCTGGGAGTTTTTGTTTTACGTCTTGTTGGACATCAACCTGAGATGCAAACTTAACAGATCAGGTAAATATACACACAGAGTGAGTATATACAGTATGTACAGTATAAATACACATAAATATATCACTTCATTCCTCATTTACAGTTCTTTCACATTGTTTTCTGCATGTAAAACCGTGCATGTCCAACCATAAAATGTGATTTGTCTTCATATTTTTGTGTGTTGGGAACAGATTGATTGGATTTACATGATTTCCAGTGGGGAAAATTGATTGGCTTTTAGTCATTTTCCATTTTTGTTTGACCTTTTGGAATGGTTTCATGAGGAAAACGAGGTTCCACTCTATATAAATATACAGTACACTGACTGCTTTTACGTGCTTTACCATCAAGCATAGTGTATAGTGCCAGGCTAATATGATGCAATCATGGAGTTCATTCACGTTTACGTTTACATTTACATTTATTTCAGAGTACACTAATAAATCCCAATAATAAAGGGAATCACTCTCAGATATCCATAGTCAAATCTGTATTGATTACATTTGTTAAGAATAAGAAGGATTTACGGAAGCATGCATGAGGTAGTGGTCAGCCGTGAGGAGAAGTTTGATTGTGAATGGAACGGTTCCTGGGGGGGTCTGATTGTTTTTATTGTTCTTTGTCTTTGGATTTCAGATGCTGCAATGGTAAGAATGTAACATGATGATATCCTATATAAATAATGTCAACTTGAATGTAGAATGTCACCACAGATGAAAGCTGATGTTCTGCTGGTAGTGCTGTTCTTCACTGGAGGAGTCGTCTTTGTGCTAGCACTCTTATGTGGAATCGGGATGTCATAGACACATTCATACACCACAAAATGTCCTACCTTTTGGTCAACTTTGGCAACTTTTGGTAAAAAAAAAACAAGAAAAAAAAAAGACCTTCCTATAGCATTCTGTGATAACTTGATTTGGAATAAAAGTCTCTCACTTGCCTCGTGTTTCCTGTGTGTTGTTGTCATGAGCAACAAAAATGTCACATGTCAAAACATGAAGCTGGACAGAACAACATCTCAGCTTTGATTTCCAGGTGTTTTCATGCACAACTTAGCAGATAGCACCGCTTGTTTGAAGACACCCAATGTTCATGTGAGCAAAAGTATTGGAACGTGATTGACAGGTGTGTCCCGTTATTGACTTATTCAATCAATAAATAGAACTGAATGTCAGATTGGGTCGGATTAGGGATGCTCCAATCAGGGTTTTATGCTATATAAGGGGGTGCCATATAAGGAGAAAATGTTAGGCCAACCCCAGGGTCCCCTGACCACCAGGGGGCCCCAAAAATAGGTAATTCTAAAAAAAATTTAAAAATGGGGGGGGGCGATTTTTTTTTTCAAGGGGCCCAAAGTTGCTGGCTGCACGCCTCCTGCTGGCTATATGATACACAAAGGGAAGCATAAAATCACTTTGACTTAGACAAAACCATATTTGACTTAGTTTTTCAAGAGAACACATATCACTGGTGAAAGTTCCAGAGGATGGGACGCCTTCTTGAAGGAGACTTTGGATGTGAGGAGCTCTAGCAGGACTAACAGGTAGCTCGTAGGTGGGTTCCAAATGAGAGAGCAGTCGTGAACCGTGTCGCTCTGTCACGTGCTGTAGTGCTGCTTTGCTGCCCTCTGCTTGTCATGTGTTGCAGTACACTGCGGATTGGTCTGGAAGGAGCTTGTCACGCACATGCAAGCAATTCCACTGCGACTACTTCTACCCTGTCATCACACACACCTGTTGCCTGATTGCTTCCTGACTCATGCCTGTTGTCTGCTCCTCCCTGCCTCGTGTTCCTTACCTGCCTTAGCTCTCTGGTCCACTCCTTTGCATTGCTTGTATAGCTTTTTCCAGCAGTGGTGTTTTGTGTTTCATGTTTTTGTTCCTGCCTGATCTCCGGCAGTTAGTACCTGTAAGTACCCACGTTTTTTTTCCTGCTGTAGTTCAGCAGTGATTTTCTGTTTGTATTTTTCCTCCTGCTACTAGCAGCTACTACTGGGTAGATGAGGCATCACGTATCGTTTCGACGCAGTGACACACTGTATTGACACTGTGTTGATACTGCATTGACACTGCGTTGACAAATACTGACACCTGGTGGACTTAAAAAATCCATGCAGGAAACATAGTTGACAGACTCAAGTGACACTGATTTGATGACCTATTGTATCCAATAGCGTCATTTACGTATTTGTATTCACATTTTCTTGTTCCATAAGCCTGTATGTCATTTAATTAAAAATCCTCTTTGATATTTGAGACACAGTGGATAAATTAGTGAACATCTGTCATAATGTCAAAACCTCAGTGAAAGTGCTGTGACAGACAATGACAATGGACTCATTGTTTAAAGATTTTTATTAAAAAAAAAAAAAAGAGTTTCTCCAGTGTTTTACAATTCAGTTTATTTCGTTTCTTTGACGCAATTTCTCCTGCTTTGGAGAATATGCGTTCGCAAGGCACAGAAGATGCTGGTGTGCATAGAAACTGGTTCGCTAATAAAAACAGATGAGGGAAAGTGGACTGCATACTCTTCCAATAATGAAGTAGGTCCTCGGTACGTTGAATGTTACCAGATGTTAAGTAACGTTCCACTTCTGAGTTGCATCTGTGTCACTGGACCCATCAATAGTGTAAGACAATTCTGTCGCACAAATGCAACATTTTACCTGCAAAAAAATAATATGAATAATAAACTAAGAGTTATTTTGAAAATTTCACTAGAACAGAATACACTAAGTCCCCAACTAATGAACACAATTGGTTCCAGACGACCATTCTTAAGTGGAATTGTTCTTAAGTAGGCAAAAGGTAATATTACCAATGATATAGGTACTACATGTACGTGTATACATATACAGTATATGTGTATGTATGTAAATATGAGTTTGGATGCAGTAGTAATATTAAACCAGGATAATTAATGAAAAAAAAATAATAAAAGTGATATAATAATACGTAATGATAAATGTTATTTACCTTTGAAGAGGAGTGGTCCAGCATACGTCGTCGTGGAGGAGGAGGAGGAGGAGGAGGAGGAGGAGGAGTTATTGAAAAAAAGGACAAATGGTGGTGGTGGTTAGACTCTTCTAAAAGAGGTAGTGTTCTGTGGGTGGTGTAGAATTAAGCAGGCCTATTAACTCTTCATAAACTTTAATCACATGCTCTGTCCGGGTTGTATCATACAGCTAAAACTTAGCTTTCCTAGCTTTACCGGAAGCTTTCTCTGCCCAGGGTCTGTTGATCTCATTAGCTCTAAGGCTGCCTCTTGGTCCCATTAGCGGTGTCACAGTGCCCTCTACTGGTCAAGCATGTACAGTAGCAGTATAAATACTGATTCCTAAGCACTACAAGGCAAAATAAAATAAAATATAAACCAGTCGGCTTGTGTTCGCTAGTCGGGTGTTTGTAAGTTGAAGACCTAGTGTATTTGGAAAATATGACAAGAAGTGGGTAAAATAAGGAGATTAATATAAATACCTTATTTTCCGGTAGAAGGTCAAAATGATCCCACACGGCGGAAAATGTACGTTTTTCCATGGATGTCCTCCATCTTTGACCGCAATATTCGCCAAGCAATGAACGTGTCAATAACTCGATGCTCGTTTTGCGCTTCCATCCTATTGACAGATGCGCTTCCTTATAAACACAGTTTGGCGCACGACTGCCGTGTCGACACAGTTCCGGCATTGGTCACGTGACTATCTTAAAGCGGTACGTGCACCGACACGGGGTTTGCCCTGGGAGCTCGGCGCACGCATCGGCGCATCTGTGTCGCTGGACCCATCACTACCTGCTAGTACCGTGGTAGCAGTGCTTTCTGTATAGTTATTTTGTCTAGTTTTTCCTGTGGCTAGGCCTGGCAGTTTGAGTTGTACTTTGTCCTTTTGTGTTCACTGTTTTTTTGTACATTGTGCCCTAACAAATTTTTGTTACACGGACCTCTGCTACTCTGCGTCTTGGGGTTCTCCTGTCGTTCCGCCAGTTTGACATGCTCATCTCATCTGATTAATTCAGTGATTTTTTTGGGGGGGGGGTTATTAACTTAGCCTTGGCACAACACATTATGTAATAATGCACCAAATTGTTGCATATTGTTACAATTGTTTTCCAAGAAAAGTTCACCATCCACATTTGGTAATAACCTTTGGAATATGTAAGAAGTTATTACACAATGTGGCGAAGTTGATTACAAATGAAGTGTTATTACATAATGAGGTGAAAATATAGTACATGAATGCCCCATTATTACATAATGTCTTGTTACAAGCCCCCTGACTGTCATGCACGTACGGGTGGATGTTTTGGCTGCCTTTTGACTGATGATCACACCCTCAGCCTCCAAAGGTCACCATACTCTGCCAAATGAAAGCTTTTTAACGTGCTACCCCCACCAGATAGTTTTCATGGCATGTGTTGGCAGGTAAATTCCACACGGCAGACATTTTTGTTTTTGTTTTGGCATGCCTGCGCAGTGTGAAGGAAAGTGGGAGGGGCACGATGCCCGAGGCACTACACTGCTACAGGGATCGATACGCTAGATCTGAATGGAAATGCCCTGAAATAAAAGATGATCTTTTGGTATCAACCCAAATGTTTCAGTCTATCGTAGCAATCAGGGAATTGGCCGCACTGTTCCAACACTTCTGGAGGGCACTGAATATGCTCTACTAACACTGGCAGTATCTCCTTCAAGCTGGGATCCCCTACCAGAGGCATGGGAGTCTGAGGGTTCTGCTCTCCCTTGTATTCTTCCCTGTTCTTCTGGACGGGCATGCCAGATGTCTTCCTGGTATGTGTTGGAGCCATCCACCCAGTTTGGGGGTTACAGCCCCCAGTGCCCCCTGCCACCACTGGGGGCCTTCACACCCCACATTTTCTTGAGTTCCTTCTTGTGGAGCTATGACTATGATTGGGGATTGCTACGTCCGTCACCACACCAGCACTACTGTACGGGGCAAAGCTTTCTCATTCTTGGTTAGCTTCAGACTGATTTCAGTAAGTCACTATTTCAGTGTTCTTGATCGCACTTTACTACAAAGTAGCAAAGCATAATGGGATAATACATAATCCACCTCTTATAACATCCACTTTGACCTGTTGTCATCAAACATATGTTTTCCTGATTCCAAACACGCATTGGTGGCATTGGGATGGGTGTCGTCAGTCACATGACTTTGAAGCCTCTGCTTTGCGCTCTTTGAAATAACAGTTGCTTGAGAAAGGCTCCTGTCAAAAGCAGGACGCGATGCTGCTGCTGCTTTAAATTCAGTGGGCTTTTTGACGAATCGTAGAGTGGCTGCCAGTTGAAAGTAGCGTACAGCAATGGACGTGAGTATCTGACAGCTTGATACCTGCAGGCTTGACATTGTTTGCTTTTTACTCTCCACATACAGAATTTGATTTTCATTTATATAAACCTGCCAGTGGATAGTTTCAGCATTCAAGAAGAATGGAAACTACAGTTTTCTGTGCTGTGCACAATATTCTGTGTATTCATTTCTTGCTCTGCTTTCTGTATTTTTTGGAAGTCTCCCCCATCTCACAGTTTATCCATTGAGGCGAGCCAGGCACTGTCATCCATGACCATCAACTCTCAGCCACTTCCTTCTGAATCCAATGCCTCTGAGTACTATCCAAACATGTGGAGTTACCAGAACAATTATTTCCCTGCAGTGCAAGGTAAGCGTGTCGCTAGTTCTATCCTTTCCAAACATGACAGTCGTCTCTTGTTTTTCATTGTGTTGACCACTTTGAAGCAAGCACAGTGGAACCTCCAGACTTGTTTACATTCTGTCTCTTTGTTCAAATAACACTTTGGGAGTACTTGTTAATGATACTTATTTGCCCCACTCTACTTATTTCTTACCACTAACAGTCAAGTAGTGGAAAGTGAAGAAGCGTCTGAATGACTTTTTCAGGTGGTCCATTCTGCTACCAGAATGAGGGAGCACAGATTGTCCCGATCGCCATGTCGACTACACAAGCAGGTAGCAATATTCCATCCATTGCTCAACTATCAAAATAAAAGCAGCGCTATAATACTAGTCCAATTGGGGAATTAGCATTTTTCCAAATGATTAAACACAGAATTATGCATATGAATAAAGGGTAAAATGTGTTTATTCCATAATGTATGACACATTTCTATTTTCCTATTATATTTGTGGTTTATATCATGTGTAATACTTGCATTCTTACTTCCATATTGCATGTATGTATGCACCGGTCATTTTCATGTTCCATATTGCATCTCTTGATTTGTTGATTGTAATTCCATCATCGGTAACCCAAATCATCAAACCTCTAATGACTGGACTGGAATCTTACTGATAAGGATGTGTAACACGCCTGGTCCAGCCAGCCCCACGGTCTCCGAGCTGTCAACTTGACAGTATAGCTACCCCCACACTGGCTGGCACCCCCCAAACCTCACTCTGACCCAGGCACAGCGCCAACATAACCCGCCTGGGTCATTCCTGCCTCGGTCTGTAGTCATTCTGCCAACTTGAAATCCAGAGATCACTTGGTACAGAATAGAATGGGGGTTACCAACGGGTTTTCTTGTGAGGACTACAAAATGAACAGAGCCAACCCAAAACAACCCAAACGACGTGAATATTCTTGTTTTACCAGAACATGAACTAATTGTTGGTGTCCACAACTCACATTTAGTATTTCCGAATGCATTCTTTCTAGTGTTCTCAAATTATTAACTGAAAACCTGAATGAAAAGCAGGCTTGCAGGCACCTCATGTGGTCGTGACCAGTGTTGGTGACCCCTTGAATAGAATATAGTACACGGTGTATTTGTACTGTGCTGACATTCTAGCATTGTTGTGAGCATCCATTTGAAGGCATGGGTGGGGTCCAACCTCCACTTGAATGCATGGATGGGGTCCATGGATAGGGTCTAACATCCATTTGAAGGCATTGATGGGGTCTTGGATAGGGTCTAACATACATTTTAAGGCATGGATGGGGTCTTGGATAGGGTCTAACATCCATTTGAAGGCATTGATGGGGTCTTGGATAGGGTCTAACATCCATGTGAAGGCATTGATGAGGTCTTGGATAGGGTCTAAAATCCATTTGAAGGCATTGATGGGGTCTTGGATAGAGTCTAACATCCATTTGAAGGCATGGATGGGGTCCAACATCCATGTGAAGGCATTGATGGGGTCTTGGATAGGGTCTAACATCCATGTGAAGGCATTGATGAGGTCTTGGATAGGGTCTAAAATCCATTTGAAGGCATTGATGGGGTCTTGGATAGGGTCTAACATCCATGTGAAGGCATGGATGGGGTCTTGGATAGGGTCTAACATCCATTTGAAGGCATGGATTGGGGTCTTGGATAGGGTCTCAAATCCATTTGAAGGCATGGATGGGGTCCATCATCCATGTGAAGGCATTGATGGGGTCTTGGATAGGGTCTAACATCCATGTGAAGGCATGGATGGGGTCTTGGATAGGGTCTAACATCCATTTGAAGGCATGGATTGGGGTCTTGGATAGGGTCTCAAATCCATTTGAAGGCATGGATGGGGTCCATCATCCATGTGAAGGCATTGATGGGGTCTTGGATAGGGTCTAAAATCCATTTGAAGGCATTGATGGGGTCTTGGATAGGGTCTAACATCCATGTGAAGGCATTGATGGGGTCTTGGATAGGGTCTAACATCCATTTGAAGGCATGGATGGGGTCCAGCATTGATGGGGTCTTGGATAGGGTCTAACATCCATTTGAAGGCATGGATGGGGTCTTGGATAGGGTCTAACATCCATGTGAAGGCATTGATGGGGTCTTGGATAGGGTCTAACATCCATTTGAAGGCATGGATGGGGTCCAGCATTGATGGGGTGTTGGATAGAGTCCAACATCCATTTGAAGGCATGGATGGGGTCCAACATCCATTTGAAGGCATGGATGGGGTCTTGGATAGGGTCTAAAATCTATTTGAAGGCATGGATGGGGTCTTGGATAGGGTCTAAAATCTATTTGAAGGCATGGATGGGGTCCATGCTACCTGTAATCTAACATGTTTTCTCTGTTGGCTCCCCAGGTGATATGACTGCCTCCCAGCTACAATACGCCAACTCCTTTTTCCCAAAGGGTGTGGTACAGGGAAATCCTCCCCGTAAACAGTCAGAACGCAGCTTGAAGAAAAACAGGTAAGAGAGGAAATGTGGTTCTCGTAGTCTAAAGCAGGTGTCCAAATCTTGTCCACTATCGGCCAATTTTGTTGTAGTTTTGGTTCATTTTCTTGTTTGGACATACACTGCTCAAAAAAATTAAAGGAACACTTGGAAAACACATCAGATCTAAACTGGGGGAAAAATGATGTTGAATATGTTTCCTGATAATAAGTGGGTGATGTATTAGTAACAAAATGATGCCACATCATTTGATAGAAATGAAAATGATCACCCTATAGAGGGGGGAAATCAAAGACATCCCAAAAATGAAAGTGAAAAAATGATGCAGCACACTGGTCCATTTAGCTAAAATGTCATTGTAGCAACTCAAAATGATTCTCAGTAGTTTGTGTGGCCCCCATGTGCTTGTACGCATGCCTGACAACGTCGGGGCATGCTCCTAATGAGACTACGGATGGTGTCCTGGGGGATGTCCTCCCAGATCTGGACCAGGGCATCACTGCGGTACCTGGACGCATGGAGGAGATTCCAGGAGACAGGTAGTTACTCCAGGAGAGCTGGACAGGGCCGTAGAAGGTCCTTCAACCCTCAGCAGGATCGGTATCTGCTCCTTTGTGCAAGGAGGAACAGGATGAGCACTGCCAGAGCCCTACAAAATGACCTCCAGCAGACCACTGGTGTGAATGTTTCTGACCAAACAATCAGAAACGGGCTCCATGAGGGTGGCCTGAGGGCCCGACGTCCTGTAGTGGGCCCTGTGGTCACTGCCCAGCACTGTAGAGCTGGATTGGCATTTGCCATAGACCACCAGAATTGGCAACTACACCACTGGTGCCCTGTGCTCTTCCCTGATGAGAGCAAGTTCAACCTGAGCACATGCGACAGACGTGAAAGGGTCTGGAGATGCCGTGGAGAACGTTATGCTGCCTGCAACATCATTCAGCATGACCGGTTTGGTGGTGGGTCAGTGATGGTCTGGGGAAGCATATCCCTGGAAGGACGCACAGACCTCTACAGGTTAGATAATGGCACTCTGACTGCTATTAGGTATCGGGATGAAATCCTTGGACCCATTGTCAGAACCTACGCTGGTGCAGTGGGACGTGTGTTCCTCCTGGTCCACCACAATGCCCGACCTCATGTGGCTAGTGTATGCAGGTAGTTCCTGGAGGATGAAGGAATTGATACCGTTGACTGGCCCCCACGTTCACCTGACCTAAACCCAATAGAACACCTCTGGGACATTATGTTTAGGTCCATCTGGCGCCGCCAGGTTGCTCCTCAGACTGTCCAGGAGCTCATTGATGCTCTGGTCCAGATCTGGGAGGAGATCCCCCAGGACACCATCCGTAGTCTCATTAGGAGCATGCCCCCACGTTGTCAGGCATGCGTACAAGCACGTGGGGGCCACACAAACTACTGAGAATCATTTTGAGTTGCTACAATGACATTTTAGCAAAATGGACCAGTCTGCTGCATCATTTTTTCACTTTCATTTTTGGGGTGTCTTTGATTTCCCCCCTCTATAGGGTGATCATTTTCATTTCTATCAAATGATGTGGCATCATTTTGTTACTAATACGTCACCCACTTATTATCAGGAAACATATTCAACATCATTTTCCCCCAGTTTAGTTCTGATGTGTTTTCCAAGTGTTCCTTTAATTTTTTGAGCAGTATATTTTTGCAATAGGCTGAGAGCCAATAAATCACAAGCTGCAAGCCACAACGTACCCCGAAAAAACAGGTGGTCCAAATGCCACATTGAGCACATGAACAATTCATGCTTGTGGTGTCTTAGGGTAGATGTAGCAGATACAAGCCTTCCTGAAAATAACAAAGCATTTTATTCAGATATTCATGTGATGATAGTCTAACATTTATTTTGTAGCTGCAGTTGGCCTTTTTAGCCAGACTCGCTACAAAAAAGGAAGTGGCAGATGGAAAAGAAATTGTTTAAAACAGACAATCTGATGGGCTTGTCTGTGAAGACACAGGCTGATCCTCGACCCAAAATCCCTAAGACCCTTCCATCTCCACATAGCCGATCACCATTGATGCCACTGCACACCTGAATCCTCATCTTGAAGACCTTCTCTCCCAGATGTCTTGTGACCACCAGACTGCAGTCAGTACCAATAAGGGCTGTCATCTGGGTCCAGGATCAGCTCGGGTCTTCACGGATTGACTATTGCAACCTCAGCAGCGATGCAGCGTAATCACACCTTGCGCATCAACAACCCCACCACAAAGATTGAAAGCCTTTTTTGCCTTTGCCATCAGGAAGATGTGACAGCGTGAGCGCCTGACACCAGATGGCATGAAATCCACATTTGAAATATAGATTTGACTTTTTAACCCATAAGAACTACACCCACCCACCCATCCATCCGTCCACCCATTCAAAAACCCCCATCGACCCACCCATTCATCCATCCATCCATCCATCCACCCACCCACCTTGTGTTGGTCATGTGAGCTAAAGTATTGGAACATGTGATTGACAGGTGCGTCCTATAACATGACTTATTGAATCAATCAGTAGCACTGAATGTCTGTGCTCACTTTCAGGTTGGGTAGGGTAGGTTTTGCCTGTCTTGACTGCATTTAGAGGTGAAAACAACATAAAAAGCAGAAAGCTGTCCATGTGTGAAAAACGAGCAATTGTGAATGTGAGAGTAGATGGAAAGTGAATGTGACGCATTGCACAAACATTGCTCATAGCTACTACAGGCATTTGGAATGTCCTGAAGAAGAAAAAGTGCTGGTGTACTAAGTAATGGACATGTACAGCAAGGAAACCATCAGTGGTGAAAGATGAAAAAGAAGATGCCTAACAAGGTGCAGAGCACTTCAATAAAAGTACAATGACACACCACAAGATGCTAATCCCTCATTAGCAAGAAGAATAGAAAGCCAGGCTGGAATTTGCCAGCAAGTACACAGATGAGCCTCAAACATTCATCAGACCATAAAAGCTTTGTCTCAGAATTTTTGCAGCTCATCTAGTTTTAAATAAAATCAAAAAAAGGATGCTTGACTGTACTTGGAATAGAGCAGATATTATGAATTGACTGTAATGATGGAAAGATTGACATTGATTGTCTTATTGGCATCCTTGCTGCTGGGACAAATACGCCACGTCAGGCTTTCCATAGCAATTAGAAGGCTAAAATAGCCCGATAGAGCGACACCTTCCTTGCTCCTTTTCTATCAGCTCAAGGATTTTGTTCAGGAGTGTATTTGTGTTCCAGTGAATATTTTTGAATATTTTTTTTCTGCAGGGAGGCTGCTCGTGAATACAGGAAAAGGAGAAAGGTTTACGTTCGAGACCTTGAGAAACGAGCGGAACAGCTTGAAAATGAAAACATGGCTCTCAAGGAGGAACTTAAAAGTTGGAAAATATGTCCAGAGAAAGTCAAGTAATTTGAAAGGAATTCCTGATATTAATTCACACCTTTCTGTGGATCACAATGTGTTACTTTGTTGGAATGGAAAAATTGTGAAGAAAAAGCCAAAATGCGTGTAAAGCAGGAAGTGTCAGCCCATAACCGACTTATTAAATAACTAAAATGACAAGAGGGTGATGGTGTCTACCAATTGGATGACAGAAGGAGCCATCGCTGAAAGCAAGGAATGAAAAGGTGGTGGTGCGAGATGTTCATTTAATCCTGGAATCTTCTTCAATGAGACGACCAGAATAGCGTAAACGCTGGCAAATTGCTGTTTGTGCTGAGCTTTTTCAATTCACTTTTTCCAAATAATGACATTGGAGCATTGCTTTGGAGGTCAGTCAAGGTTACTATGCTAATGAATGCATTTTGTCTTCAAGCTGTAACTTGCAGCATACTCTTATGTAATTCACTCTTGCCAGGTCATGGTTGTAAATTCTCAATAGATCTTAGTGGTAAAATAAAATGAAATAAATAAAATGTCTTCATGATCAAAGCCCAGGAAAGCATACATATTCATATTCATCCATTTTCTATACAATTGTGTATTTTCTAAGATTACTCATAATAAAACATTCTTGATCCCATTTGACCTTTTGTCTTTTGTAATGTAATGGATTACATTTCAAATACCGGCATGATGTAACCTCGTGAAAGGACTGCTTGTTTGCATTTACTGTATGTGGCGTAAAGCAGCATAAACACAGTTTGCACTTAGAATGACAATGAAATGGAGTATTATATTATACTGTAGCCATTGGTGGTGGTGGTGGTGGTGCAGATTAGTAGACTGTACAGTTGGCAGAGGAGCGTTGGGTACATAGAAAGTCACTGGTGATCTCCCTGTAACCCCTGACCTCTGTGAGATGGCTTCCTGGTGAACAAAAGACAGCAGTACAGTATTGTGAAGAAAACATCCTAATACTACATAATGTTTGTCAGTGCATCTAAATGGATGTCACTATCAACATACATTTTGGTGGGCTTGATGTATGTGGTGTACATTTGACATTGGACAAGTACAAACTGATTTCCATTTTTGTCTCATGGAAAACATAGGAGTTTAAAAAAAAAAAAAAGCCTTCGCCCAGAAGTCACAAGATGTGGGGTCGAGATGTCAGCACAGGAAGTTACACAGAAAACACAAAACGATGGGCTAAAGTTCATTCATATGAAAGATGAGTTGAGTTGAAGATGACAAACATTGGAGAGCTTAGCTGTTGTTACTTTTGAGTTACACTACAGGCCGAAAGTTTGGACACACCTTCTCATTCAATGTGTTTTGATTTTCAAGACGATTTACATTATAAATTCTCATTCTGTGAATGAACACGTGGAATTTGATTTGACTTGACCTGTCTTACCTTCCATAAGGTTGTACAGGTTGCAGTAGTTGGTCCCATGGTCTTTCACCTCATACCAGCTCTCAGAGATGGACATGGCCTAAAGAACAGTCACATGACACAAAACAAAGCACACATGGAATTGTGGCAACGGATTGGTAAATGAAAGTGACAAAGCATTCATTTGTGCAAGTAGTTCATTACAGCTTAAGAAAACGTATCATGCAGTGTTTCCCAGGTGAGGAGAAACCTACCGAAACACGACAGCAAGTGAAGAAATGGTAGGGGGCGAGGCGGAAGTTGATGACATGGACATGTCTCTTAAAGGGACTAGTGTGTTTGGCAGATATGAAGTGCACGGTGGCAGATTGCAGCTGCAAGACACCAAAACGCCAGTATGAGTTATACTTCACTCCTACACCTGTGGACTACACCTATGTACACCATTCAAGTATGTCTTACTGCACTCTACAGGTTTTTTCACACTGGATAAGGAAAAGCTGGATTTTATTTTTGTCAATTGTAAATTTCAAATTCCCTTTATAAATTTGCTGTGTCAGTGTAAAAAGTCTAATAATGTGTGATCATCACCTGTACATATAAAATAAAGCACATCAAGTTTTCAATAGAATATGGACATTTTTACACACCCTGGAAAAAACAGAATTTTAATAACAAACACATATACATACAGACCCTTTCCAAAAAATTTGAATGTCATGGAAAAGTTGTTTAATTTCCATAATTCCATTCAAAAAGTTAAACTTTCATAGATTATAGATTCAGGGCCCACAATTTAAACGATTTCAAGTGTTTTTGTTTATTTTTACGTAATTTGGGTTTCCAGCTCATAAAACCCACGAAAACAGGAATTCAAAAAATTAGAATACTGTGAAGAAATCACCATTTACTTCTCAGTTTTTGCAGGAAAAAAAGAAAGAAATTAGGATGACATCAAATCAATCAAAATATGGTACTTTCAAAACGATATGTTAATCTTCAATACTTGGTTGGGAATCTCTTTGCCTTAATCACTGCCTCGATGCCACGTGGCATTGAAGCAATCAGCCTGTGGCATTGCCTGGGAGTTATGGAAGCCCAGATTTCCTTGATGCTTGCTGTCAGCTCTTCTTTGTTGTTGGGTCTGGTGCCCCTCATTTTCCTCTTGAGAATACCCCATAGATTCTCAATGGGGTTTAGGTCCGGTGAGTTGGCTGGCCAGTCAAGCACTGTGATGGCATGGGCATCAAACCAGGTTTTGCTGCTTCTGGTGGTATGGGCAGGGGCCAGGTCCTGCTGGAAGATGAAATCTGCATCTCCATACAGATCCTCAGCAGAAGGAATCATGAAGTCCTCTAAAACATTCTGGTAGTCTGTTGCGGTGACCTTGGATTTAAGAAAGCAGAGTTTACCAACACCTGCACCGGACATTGCACCCCAAATCATGACGGACTGTGGATATTTCACACTGGACCTCAGGCAGCTTGGGTTCTGTTCCTCACCAGTCTTCCTCCAAACCCTTGGACCTTGATTCCCAAATGAAAGGCACACTTTACTTTCATCGGAAGAGGACCTTGGACCACTGGCCAACAGTCCAGTCCTTCTCCTTGGCCCAGTGTAGACGCTTCCTACGTTGGCTCAGGTTCAGAAGTGGCTTGACCCGAGGAACCCGACAGTTGTAGCCCATCTCCCGGATGCGTCTGAATGTGGTGCTTTTTGAAGCTGTGACTCCCGCCTCATTCCACTCTTTCTGGATCTCTGCCAGATTCTTGAATCTTCCCTGTTTGATAATCCACTGAAGCCCACGGTCATCTCTTTTGCTGGTGCATCTTCTCCTGCCACATTTTGCCCTTCCTCTAGACTTTCCATTGATATGCTTGGACACAGCACTCTGAACAACCAGCCTCCTTAGCTATGAACCTTTGTGGCTTACCCATCCTATGGAGGGTATCAATGATGGTGTTCTGGCCAGTTGTCATGTCTGCAGTCTTCCCCATATTGAACCCAACTGAGACAATTGAACCAAACTGAAGCAATTTAATGACACCTGGGGAAGCCTGTGCAGGTGATTTGACTTTAGTAGATGATTAGTGTGTGACACTCAGTTTAAAACATTCATGCCCTGCAAAATTTGGGCTGATTTCTTCACAATATTCTAATTTTTTGAATTCCTGTTTTTGTGGGTTTAATGAGCTGGAAGCCCAAATTATGTAAAAATAAACAAATAAATACTTGAAATCGTTTAAATTGTGGGCCCTGAATCTATAATCTATGAAAGTTTAACTTTTTGAATGGAATTATGGAAATTAAACAACTTTTCCATGACATTCAAATTTTTTGGAAAGGGTCTGTATATATATACACCATACTATATGTATTATGTATAATATGTATATATATATACTGCTCAAAAAAATTAGAGGAACACTTCAAAAACACATCAGATCTAAACTGGGGGAAAAATGATGTTGAATATGTTTCCTGATAATAAGTGGGTGATGTATTAGTAACAAAATGATGCCACATCATTTGATAGAAATGAAAATGATCACCCTATAGAGGGGGGAAATCAAAGACACCCCAAAAATGAAAGTGAAAAATTGATGCAGCAGACTGGTCCATTTTTTCACTTTCATTTTTGGGGTGTCTTTGATTTCCCCCCTCTATAGGGTGATCATTTTCATTTCTATCAAATGATGTGGCATCATTTTGTTACTAATACATCACCCACTTATTATCAGGAAACATATTCAACATCATTTTTCCCCCCAGTTTAGATCTGATGTGTTTTCCAAGTGTTCCTCTAATTTTTTTGAGCAGTGTATATACAGTATATACATACATAGTATATATATATATATATATATATATATATATATATATATATATATATATATATATATATATATATACTGTATATATACAGTATACACTAAAGACATTTTGTCACAAACGAAGTATGTTGAATAGTGATATTTCTACTAATAAACGTGTGTGTGTGTGTGGTTGTGTCCTCAATGCAACGTCTCATCTCAATGATTGACATCTGGTATTGACATGTCGTTGCAAAGTTCACAGCCAATGTAAAGCAGATCCCGCCTCCACATGTCAAATGGACCAATAGGGTTATCGGGAATCTACAGGGAAGAAGCGACAGTTATGACGTCATGGCAGCAAGTTCGACTTTTTATGTCTTATCACAAGGAAGTCGTCATTGTTTGTGGTGGGAATCATTTCATTGTAACACCAAACAATGGACGGACGATCATTCATTCAATCATTCATTCATATGAAACACAGATTTGAAGCGAAAAGAGCAAAGGTAAGACAAGATTTATCATCATAAACACTCCTTTTTGTGCTGTTTTGTCTTCGTGTCCAGTGAGTTTTATCGCTAGAGGAATAATACTTCATTGCACAGTTCACAGAGACTAAAATGTAACGTTAACGTTAATTCAGTGGTGACGTTTGGGGTGGAAATCTTCTGATTTGATGGAATTATAAATGATTTGATGAAGAAGGTGAGAAATATTATTGAATTGCATCTCATCAGGATGTATGCGAAGTCTGCATCGACACTTAGTAGGGGTGTCACAAGATCTCGCAAGATGGTGACAAGATTTGTCGTTCAGGAAAAAATGTCTCGTTGGCACCAGGCCCGGGGTGATAATAAATACCTGAAATCATCACACAATAAATGAAAATGTGGATAATCAATATGTTGCCATGTGCATGCGTGTCTGGCAGGAAGATAGTTCACTCTGTGCATTGCTTTCAGCACCTTGGCGTGTTTGTTCCATAGAACAAGAGCAGAACGGAGTGAGACCCTTTGTCAGTCATAAATTGTGTTAGTAGATTGTAATATATTGTCATATATTTTTAGATTTTTCCATTGAACTTTTCTTAAAACAAATTTTGTCTCATTCTCGTGTTTCGTCTCCTCATGACATCCCTACCACAGTTCCATCCATACCACGTGAATAATTATTTCACATTGTTTTCTGCATGTAAAACTAGAACTGTTCTTTTGAAAATGTATTTTGGGTGTCTGGAATCAATGAAAACATGATTTCCTTTAGGAAAAATTGCCTCGGTTTTTGTACATTTTGGTTTTCGTGGGACCTTTTTGGGTATTTGTGGCACAGGACATAGATGGGTGCAGCATATGGATGACACCAGCTTTATTTGAGTTGTAGATGGGAATAAATACATAGAAACCTTGTACAAGCAGCGCTGTCCTCCATGCCTGCAGCCCGCCATGCCTTCCCACTTCTTTATCTGGGAAAGCAGGGATTCATAAATGGCTTGACACGGTATCCCCAAATACCTGGACGACATCAAACACACATTGTTAGTGCATGATCCATCATTTCCATCAATTACGCTCAGTATTGTTTTTGATTATTATTCATTCATGTGGGAAAATCTTCTTTACACTTTGAAGCCATAAGGAGTGTTAGCATGTTAGCTAGCCTTTTGAAATCCATCTTTCATGAATCCCACTTGGACTTTTACAAAGAAACATTCAGCAGCAGACTGAAGACTATCATAATAAAAAGGTTGACTCTTTTGGTTCGGCTTACTATAAAGAGCCGGATCTTTTGGCTCCCAAACGGCTCCTCAGACGTTTTATTCCTGAAATTGATTTCTTACCAAAATAAGTGTAACATGAATTTCCAGGATGTTGGATAACATTGGTTGGCTGACATCATTGGCCAGTATTGGCATAAAGTGAGATCTTTTTCTCTGCTGATATTGATATCGGTGAGCAAGTGAAACCTCATCAAACTGCACCGTTTATGTTATAACCTGTCTCGACACAAAAACAAAAGACCCTTGTGAATGAGTCCAATATGACTGTGTGTATTATTTGTACATTTCCATCTATGCACGGTGAAACAACATCAACCCACGCAAATATGTAAAGAACGACACGAGACACGAATATCATGTGAACTGAAGCACTGAAAACAAAAATCCTGGCAGTTCAGTAAAGTGTGGGAATGAACTGTGACACTTAGTCCTTAAGCATGATGGAACTTATTTTCCTATCAATGTCATATTGTGTAATCTAACAAGCGTTATGTCAAAAATGAATAAAGCATACCATTCTACTTTGCACTGGGCGTGGAGGGGTCCAGCCAGACAAAGATCAGACACGCCAGCTGCCAAAAACACCACACTGACCCAAAGGACGCAATTCATGATGCATCTAACAATGTACGGCTAAACACTGTGGCAACGTTTAGAGACGGGACTGTCAGCAAGCAGGCATCACAGGAAGATCATGTGCTTTTCTACTGAGGGGAGGAAATAACTTCATTCAATTAGCGTCAATAACAGCTTCACAAGCACACGGCAACAGTTCATATGCAGTGACGCCTAGCGGCAACCTTTGGTATTGCTGCAGTGCCGTGTTACGAGACAGACAGAGCAGAGACAGCCCACCCGGTGGCGCCCCCCACATCAGAGATTCACCAGTGTTTACAAAATAAATCATTTCAAAACTATTAAGATAACATATCACCTAATTTACATCATTAACAAGTTACAAAACCTCAAAACCTAAATGATAATAACAGTAATACATCAGAAGATTCAAGATTCAAGAGAGTTTTATTGTCATGTGCATGGTAAAACAGCAGTTATACCATGCAATGAAAATCTTATTCTGTTCATTCTCCCACGAAAAGAAAGAAAACACAAGAAAGAATAAGAACATAAGAAACATAAACACATAAACATATATACCAATAAATTAAGCAACAAAAACAGAAGAGACATTAATACAAATAAATAATACAAATAAAAAAATAAATAAATTAAGTGCTATGAGTGTGTGTGTGTGTTGCGTGTGGCGTGTGTGAGTCCTTCGTTGAGAAGCCTGATGGCCTGTGGGTAAAAGCTGTTTGCCAGCCTTGTGGTCCTGGACTTCAAACTCCTGTAGCGTCTGCCTGACGGTAGGAGTGTGAATAATGAGTGTTGTGGATGTGTGCTGTCCTTGATGAGGTTGTGTGTTCTTCGTAGGACTCTAGTTTTATAAATGTCTTGCAGTGAGGGGAGGGCTGCCCCAACAATGTTCTGTGAGGTCTTGATCACCCGCTGGAGTGCCTTCCTATCACGTGTTGTACAGTTACCGTACCAAACAGTGATGGAGGCGGTAAGGACACTTTCCATAGTGCATCTGTAGAAGCAACTCAGGATTGTGGTGGACATGCCAAATTTCCTCAGTCTTCTCAGGAAGTACAGTCTCCTTTGGGACTTCTTCAGAATTTGTTGGGTGTTGTGAGACCAGGTGAGGTCCTCGCTGATGTGTGTGCCAAGGAACTTGAAGGTTTTCACCCTCTCCACCTCAGTCTCATCAATAAACTATGTGGCTCCTTTTCCCTTGTTCTTGGGTCAATGATCATCTCTTTAGTCTTCTCTGTATTGAGAAGGAGATTGTTATCACGACACCAAGCTATGAGGTCCGCCACCTCTCTTCTGTATGATGTTTCAACACCACCAGTGATCAGTCCGATGACTGTAGCGTCATCCGCAAATTTAATGATGCTGGTGTTGTTCTGGGAGGCCACGCAATCGTAGGTGAAGAGCGTGTAGAGGAGCGGACTCAGCACACACCCCTGTGGGGTCCCAGGGCTCACAGTTCTTGAGCTGGATGTGTGATTGTGGACTCTGACTGACTGGGGTCTGCCTGTGAGAAAGTTAAACACCCAGTTACAGAGGGACGGAGACAGGCCAAGTGTGAGGAGCTTATTTGTGAGTTTGTGGGGGCTGACTGTATTAAAAGCAGAGCTATAGTCTATAAATAGCATTCTGACATATGTGTCCTGGCCCTGTAGGTGAGAAAGGGCTGTGTGGATGGCAGTGTTGACTGCATCATCCGTGGACCGGTTCTGGCGATATGCAAACTGTAGCGGGTCCACAGTGGCCGGGATGCTCTTTTTGATGTGGGTCATGACTATTCTTTCAAAGCACTTCATGACAATAGGAGTGAGTGCTATAGGGCGATAGTCATTCAAGCAGGTCACGTTGCTCTTCTTGGGTACGGGCACTATGGTGGTGGACTTAAAGCAGGTCGGTACAGATGCTTGTGCAAGCGACAGGTTAAATATGTCAGCAAGCACATCAGCTAGCTCTGATGAGCAAACCCGAAGTGCACGTCCTGAGATGTTGTCTGGGCCTGCTGCTTTTCGTGGGTTTGTTTTGTTCAGAACCCTGCGCACATCAGCTGATGTCACCATGAGAGGTGAGTCCTGTGTGCTCCCCAGGTTCAGCCACCCTCTCTGCTCATCAGGAGTTTGGGTGTCAAAGCGGGCATAGAACTCGTTCAGCTCATCTGGAAGTGTGGTTTGGCTGGACGTGGCTACGCTACTCCGCTGTCGATAGTCTGTGATGTGCTGGAGCCCCGCCCACATGCGCCGAGGGTCTGAGGTGGAATAGTAGCCCTCCAGCTTCTGTCTGTACTGTCTTTTGGCCTCTCGTATGGACCTCCTCAGGTCATATCTGGCCTTTTTGTAGTCATCAGCGGTGCCCATGACAAATGCAGTCGAACGAGCATGTAGCTTAGCCCTTACATCACAGTTCATCCACGGTTTTTGGTTAGGGTATTTTCTGTAATACTTGGTGGTGCTAACAGTCTCTATGCATGTGCTAATGTAGCCAGTAACAGCAGAAGCATATTCATCCAAATCAACAGTACAATCTTCCCTCCCCGCTGCAGTTTTAAACACATCCCAGTTTGTGCAGCCAAAGCAGTCCTGAAGTACTTGATCAGTTTCTTCATTCCACACTTTAACTGCTGTACTTACAGGGGGAGCTTGTTTAAGAAGAAATCAGAAATACAACAATTGAAATCACCACACAATAGATCTATACTTAAGCTACATCAAACTGTGCAATGGCTGTAATCTGTATCAAATGTCAATAAAACAAACTAAAAAAAACTAAATGCAAAGATAAAGTATCTACAAAAGCTATATAAAATACCCATATACCAAAACTACACAAAATACCTACAGTATACACATGAAATGAATTCAGTCATTTTGAATGGGGATTTTTGAATGTAGTAATTTTTGCAGGCCAGATCTAGATGTACTTACTATATGTTACATTGTATGTACATAAAGTACATAAGGTTACACCGTCCATCTGCACAGATCCATCTCTTTCCATCCTAAATGGCTTGTGAATGAGCCATCGTTTACATACGTTTTTCATCCCCATGACAAATGTAAATGACATGAGAGATGTGGAAAACAAACAGTGGGAATATCTCTAGAGATGCTTTTCTGGGGGGGTGGGCGGAGGATAACGAGGGTGCTAAAGAGTGTGTCATTCAGCTAACACAACGACTAAACGAGCAAGAAGAAGAAGTATTGTGTGCTTTCCCAGAGCGCTGCTTTGACAACAATGTTAAAAAAGCAAGCTTTTAAAAAGTGCAGGAGTGCAACGTTCAGCATTGATGGCGTTAACTTCACCATCGGTAAGACGCCAACATCATTCATCTCGCTTTTCTCCTTCTTGATTCTTCATGATTTCTTTTCTTTAGTCATGGACTGTTGTTATTCATTCTGTACTCTTGTCATCTTGAACACAAGCAAACCTGTTGTACAACATCTTGACCTTCAAATAGTCTCCAGCTTTCTTCCAATCTTATGTGATATCTATCTATCTATCTATCTATCTATCTATCTATCTATCTATCTATCTATCTATCTATCTATCTATCTATCTATCTATCTATCTATATCTATCTATCTATCTACTTTATCTGCAGACATTTCTTTCTTATGTGCTGATTGGAGGCTAAAGCACTTGTAATGCTGAGTGCTTTCTCTATGGAAACCAGGAGACGTGGGAATTGACTGTGTGTGTGTGTGTGTGTGTGTGTGTGTGTGTTGTTAGGGTTGTGAGCGTAGGGGGTGATTACTACAAATGAAGTGAGCGATCTTACCTTGCTGGTTTTGTGTTTACCAGAGATTATAAACCCCCTAAAGGATTATTCCCCCATTGTCCACGTTTAAAATCAAAGCCAGACAATGAATTCTACTAATATCTACAGTATGAAGCAAATGTAGTACAGTGCAACCTCCTTACGTTGACAACCTGTCTACATGGACCACTCATCATGTCCTGGTCCACCGTGTTCTTCTTATTACTAAGAAGTAATCACTTAAGTGATTTGTGTTTGAAAACACAAGAATTGAAATAAAAATATGCACAAATGGATGAAAACATGTCAACAAACCAAAATGCTTTGTCATCAGCCATTGTCTTTGTCTCTGGACTAAGTCACGTGTACGGTCCAGAGGTGAGTGGGGGTTGGACTCCATGTAGAGTACAGTAGAGTAGAGTGGGGCCAATACATGTTTGTAGTAAGTTTATATGAATTCTAAAGATAAGAAGTGTCCATGAAAAGGCATAGATGACTGCTATGGTGTGTTTATTGAAGAGCAAATGTGAAAGAATGGTGCATGTAGAACATCAGTGATCAAAGCAGCATAGTCAAAGAGAGCTCATCAAATCTGCTAACTTCATCTTCTTCTTCATTTCAGTTGCCAACGAGGCAGGAGACAACAATGTCCACCCACTGGTTGGCTTTGCACGTACGTTATTCCCTGGCTTTTAGCAGCTTTCTCAGTGTGGGACGGTGCCAGTGGTGCCAGTACTAGCAGGGAGGAGTAATGTTAGACTAGTACGCTGGAGCACGGGTAGCAGCTTCAACCAGCACTCATTTCCTGTGCATCCTGAAAAGGAGTGACATTTATTTATTGTCTGTCAGGTTTTTAGCTTGGCCATTTCCACTTGGGTATAAATACAGAGTAATAGTTGCACGCAGAAATATGGTGGGAGAAATCAATATATCCATTCGCTGAAGCGTGTTATACGTTAGCATGCAAATATTTGGCTAATTCTGTGCTAGATATTCTTTCAATCAGCATGTTGAATTCAACATGAACCATGATAAATGAGCCTCACCAACATTCATACAGTAAATGGATGTCCCGTAACTCCTCACGTGGTCAACAGACAAACCATGGTGTCTGCGCTCAGTCTTGAAATGATCTCATGCTGTCACTAGCCATCATCTGCTAATAACATCTGATTTCAACAACATCTGACATCATTCATCTTCTTTTTTGAACAAAGCTAAAAGTTAGCTTCATGTCGTCTGTTCTCCATTGTCCATGCAGCTGCAGGCATGCTTATTGTTTTATATTTCCTCATCAACATTGTCAGGGTCATGGTCCCAGAATGCCCTCTGCACGGCTCATGCGTCCACCACAGGCACATGCGACCAGAAGAACCTCGTGGGGATGAATCTTAGCAACTTAGAAGACATCTTAGCGGATGAACTTCCTATTCCCGAAGCACCAGATGCAATGGAAAGAACTGCTATCAGGTCACTCGCGCACACACCAACAACACACAGTAAATGATTTTCTACGCTGCGGATCCATGTCTAAGGTGTCTTGTCTTGGCTTGTATACTCGTTGTGGAAAGAAATGTTTGGAGAAACGAATCACACAAATGATCTCTTCATCTGACATAACATTGCAGAAGTAGCTTTGAAATGGTCATGGCCATTAGTCCATCAGTGAACCAAGTATCTTTCCGTGGGACAACACTAAAGAAAAGATATAAAGTAGTCAGTGTACAGCTTGGATAACCGCGTCCATTTAGTGTCCCCTCAAAATACTGTAACTCAGCACACAACCATAAACATCTAAATTGCTGACAAGAAAAGTGAGCACACCCTCATGAAAATGTCCAGATTGTGTAGAAAGTGTGAATATTTAGTGTGGATAGTATCTTCCAACAGTGCCTTAACTGCCTTGGGCATGTGCTTCACTGGTATCTGGATCTGGAATCCTCTTGCATGATGGAGCTGGTGGATGTGAGACATCTTGTGCCCTTACAGACCAATTGGACCCCCCACCACCTCTTCAACGTCTCATACATCATAGTCTGGATATGACACCTTGGTGGAAATGGAGCATGGCCTGTTCTGAGTGGAAGTGCTGTATGGTCTCGGCCACCGTGCTGCAGCTCATTGTCAGGGTGTTGCCGATGTTCTTATAGCCTACAACCTCTTTATGTACAGCTACTATTGATCCTCAGAGAGTTCTTTGCCATGAGGTGCCACATCAAACTTCCAGTGACACCAAACATAACATAAGAGCAAATGGAACACACCTGCTCCCCATTCACACCTAACACCCTGAAACACTAACAAGTCGCATGGAGGACCCAATTAGTGCATTTTAACATTAGGGCGTACTCACGGCTTAGCTATGAATGCTTGTGTGTTGAGTTATTTTGATGGGACAGTAAATGGACACAGTTATCCAAGCTGTACACTGACTACTTTACATCATATCTACCTGCCGTTTCTGTCGTGTTGTCCCTGGTCGATGAGCTTGCAGAGTGAATTCCAGGCTGTTTTACAGATTGCGATGTCTGGTAAAGCAGCTTGAGAGAGGGGAGGCATCCTTGGTGGACCTGAAGAAAAACCTGGAAAACGCTGCATCGGTCCTGGAAACCTTGTACTTCCAGGAAACCAGGCATGTTGTTCTCCCCAAAAACATTCAATTATTGTTTAACCAAAATATGACCTAGATGTAAAAGAACACAAGGGTGCCTTGTTTCTTGTGACGTAACCCAAAGCATCTCACAGTTGCAGGCTTCAACATGCCCGTACTTTGTTTCAAACAAACGCATACACTTCAGCTTTGCTTTGAAATGTTTTACGTTTCATTCAACAACACAACTAGAAAAGGAGCTGCCTACTGTACATGTTGTGTACATGTTGTGTACTTTGCAAGTCATTCCAGAATCAGCATCAGCTTCACTGGCCAAGTATGCTGACACTAACAAGGAATTCAAATGTGATGTGAAGTGGCTTTTAAACTGTCTTCATTAACATGTCTTACGTACAGACTTGCTCAGAAACATGCCATCGCACCAGCATGTTTTCATACTGTAGCACCTAGCTAGCACTTTAGCCCTGAGGCTCACGTACTGGAACATTTTTTATTGTGTTGCTGGATAAGATTATGTTCATGTTGCATTGGAGACGAGATGCTCTCAATGCTTGCTCTCTTCCTGCAGACGTCTGTCGGACCAAGATGACGAGCTGAGTGAAATTCATTCAGAGACGGTGCCATCAGAGGTCCGGGACTGGCTGGCGTCAACATTTACCCGCCAGAGGCGCCAGATGATGCGGCGCTTTGATGACAAACCTCGCTTCCGCAGCATCGTCTATGCTTTGCAGGCTGGCATCTTTGTGGAAAGGTTTCATTTCTTTGATTTGCTGTTTGCTTCCTCCTCTGGAGGGCACATGCTGGCTGGCAGATGTCAACATAAGCGGCTGTCTACATAACCAAAAGTGAATCGAGGCACTTTGTCAAACATGCAAGCACAGGCCGCCTGCAGCTTTACGGCTGCTTTGGGAATATTTTTACCTTGCTAGCTTTTTTTTTAGGGGGGGTGGTTATTTGAAAACACCAGGGTGAATAGGAAGGTTCCGTAAAAGGTTGCTGCATTAGAAAAAAGGGATAATGTGTAGTTTCTATACAGTTCTTACTACTTACTATTAGGAATGTATCTGCTGTGTCTCTTTCTCGTATGTGTTTGTGTTTCTTTGCTAGAATGTATAGAAGAGCCTCCAATATGCCGGACCTCAGCTACCCGCCAGATGTTATCGCTGTACTTAAGGTATACTTGTACATCGGAACCTCAGTTCTCCTTGATCATTTCTGACAAAATAGCAGACAAAAACTCAAACATAAGGAAAGCAAGGCAATCTTTGCCATAGAATCTGTTAGACACCCAAAATATCAACAAAAATACTTTCCTAGAGAATAATTGTAGTCTTACATGCAGAAAGCAATGTGAAAGAATTGCAAATAAGGGCTGGATGTAAACTGATGTGCATCCTGGCAAGACTGAATTCAATAGTGTTATCCTTCTGTATCAAATTACTGCCACTCACAACTTTCTTTGGACCCATGGTGGGTTATTTAGCAGCCATCCTTTGTAAAAAAAAAAAAAAAAGAAAAAGTTGAGACATCAATGCATAGCGTGCTTTGTTGGGCAGGTGATTTTATGGAAGGATACGGCACAGGACAAAGCAGCTAGTTTGAATGAAAACCAAATCATATGACAACCAAGGTTTGACTGTACACTACTTGATGAAATAGTTGTGCTTTTACATCATCTGTGTCATCTTAATGAACAAAAAGGCACCAATATTTTGCAGTTATTGTGGAGGCGCTTGAACATCATTCCCCAGGAAGCACTGCTTGCACAGGACAATGAGTGATAATGAAGGATTCTTCAAACTATGGAAGTTTATTGACATGATTTTGCTCCATTGGAGCATGTTTGTATTTGGGTTCTTGTGTTTGAAAAATTTGATATTTCATCATTGTGGTAACATCCTGTTAGGCCCTACGCCAGTAAAATAATACGAGTGGAACAATCTCTTGCACGAGTCGGGGCTTCTGGTGTAAAATTGGATAGAAAGATCAGAAGAAATGTATTTTCCAGAAAATATCACTTCCATTTGAATGCAAATGTTGGCCGGTATGTTTTATACTCTTATCTAAACGTGATTGTAATTTCTGCAGGCTCCGCTGGTGGCGTCCTTTCTTTAAAATTCTTTAAACCATTAATAATAAAATAAATAAAGCAAACATAAGCACATGGTGTGTATAGGTGTGTGTGTGTGTGTGTGTGTGTGTGTGTGTGAACATAATTCTCCCATAGAATTGTAGGGAAATTGTGATGTATTTGTCCAGAATGACGCAGCCCTTCTGTACATCATCCATGATATTGTTTTGATCATACATTTGTAGATGAATGATAATAGAATGTTTACTCTGTGATGTCTTGCAGGATGTGGACACGTGGTCCTTTGATGTGTTTGCACTGAACCATGCCAGTGAAGATCATGCTCTCAAATTCATCTTCTATGAGCTTCTCACCAGATATGACTTGATCAACCGCTTCAAGGTATGAAAGTACACACTATCTCATGGCTTTCCAGTAGTACTAGTAGTGGTCCTAGTAGGACCTGGAGGTGATGGAAGCGTTTTTAGGAGACTTGACACAGGTTTTGGGTATGGATTTCAAACATCAAACATCACATTCTCAACGGAGGAGGACAGCAGAAGGGTGTGTCCTTCATAACATCACAAGGTACAAATCGGTGAGAGTTGGGGTAGACCCTGGCCTGGTCGGTACTGTAATTACTTCCAGTCTTTTCCTATGTTTCTCCGTCCACATGGCAAGTGTCAAACAAGGCATTGAGTCTGCTGTACAAGACAGCATAAGTAAAAAGTAGTCTTCCTGCTGGCAGCATCAGTGCTTGAATGCTTGCCAACTGCTTCAGCATTGTCACATGCTAGCGATGCTCAGCAGGTCTTCTACATGTAGAAGGGATGTAGAAGTGGCAGGAGCAGTCGTACTACGAACAAAGTGCCACTTGGGTTCAGGCTAATGTAATGAGTGCGGCATTATTTTTCATGCTTGTTTTGTCCTGCAGGTCCCTGTCTCAGCGGTGCTGTCGTTTGCTGAGTCGCTGGAGGTGGGGTACAGCAAGAACAAGAACCCGTACCACAATTTGACTCATGCCGCTGATGTTACACAGACCATCCACTATCTAGTCCTCAAGACCGGCGTGGTGGTAAGTCAAATGATGGCAAAGGTTGTTTTCTTATTGGCCGATGAAGGAAGCAGGGATGTGTTTGTGAAATGATTTGAACACGAGGTGGACATGGAGAAGCTACATATCTCTATCTCCATTTCCCAGCATCCACGAGCACATCTAGAAAGTTTGATTGTCAGCAGTTTATCAACGGTGCTAACTGTGACGCATGGCCAGGATTTGAAAAGATGTGACATTTGTCGTGTTTCTGTTTCAGCACTGGCTAACTGAGCTGGAGATATTTTCTATACTTTTTGCAGCAGCTATCCATGACTACGAACATACAGGAACTACCAATAACTTTCATATTCAGACCAGGTAGGTTCCAAGCACTAGAAAATGTCTAAATGTCTGTGGGATGGGAACCTGGAAATAAGTGCAGTACAGAACACATGGTGCACTACAAGACGGGAAACCTACGCACTGGATATTTCAACCAGATATTATGCTTCATTTTTTACTGGACTTTTCTCACTCACTCAGCTTGTTTTCCATCTACTAACAAAAAGGGTTCATTGGTAAAAGTGCCTCTAACACATGTGTGGGTTCTGGTATCGTACTTGTCACTGCAAAATGGAACTAGCAGGGAGCTAACATTAGCAAGACAACCAGAAGATGACGTCCACAGCCAAGATAAAAGTAAGCCCACAGTTGAATCATTGGATCACAGTGGACTGGGGGCTGTAGACATTTGTTTGTACAAGAGGAGATGCTACAAGTAGCACCATCGCGAAATAGACCCAACTTATCAACTGCTATGTAGAAACAATTTGACTTAGTTGAAAACGTTGATGATCAAGTACCATATTTCCCAGACTATGAATCACAATTGTTTCACAGTTTGGCTGAGCCTGCAACTTATAGTCAGGTGTGACTTATATATCTGAACAAAAAGTATGTATACTGTATACAGCATATAATAAAAGTATGGATATACAGTATATCATAAAAGTATGTATACTGTATACAGCATATAATAAAAGTATGGATATACAGTATATCATAAAAGTATGGATACTGTATACAGCATATAATAAAAGTATGGATATACAGTATATCATAAAAGTATGGATACTGTATACAGCATATAATAAAAGTATGGATATACAGTATATCATAAAAGTATGGATACTGTATACAGCATATAATAAAAGTATGGATATACAGTATATCATAAAAGTATGGATATACAGTATAATAGAACATGTTTGAAAATGTGAATTCATAGTGTCTGTCATGAAGCAAGGAGTGAACATTACTGTGGACAGCCAAGAGAGGGCGCTCTAGGCTTGTGATGTTCATTTAGCCTATTGAGCCTCCCAGGTATGTTGTAATTGAATAACCTGCCTTTTCACATTTAATGTCTGTTCTTGTTCTTATTCTTGTTCTTGGATTTTCTAAATAAATGTGACTTATAGTCCAGTGCCACTTATTGATGTTTTTTAAGTCTTCATGACTCATTTTTGGACTTCTACTCCGGAGTGACTTGTAGTGAGAAATGACTACAAGTACTTTCACAGAGTTGTTTAAAAGCTTGAATATAATATGTAATATATAATATGTAATATTATATATTTTGTTTCAATGCTGGACGTTCCTGAACTTTGCTAGTCCTCTGGCTTTGTACAATGTTACTGTCAGCTGAGTCTGTTTTATGTATTATTCGTTTTTATTTTGTATGTGTTTCAAACTAGTCAGTTCTTGTAATGTGTGTTGTTTTTCTTCCAGGTCAGACACGGCCATGTTGTACAATGACAGAGCTGTGCTGGAGAATCACCACGTCAGCGCCGCCTATCGCCTGCTGCAGGACAACGATGACAAGAACATCCTGGTCAATTTTTCCAAAGATGACTGGAGGTCAGAACAAAGAACACTGGCAAAAAAACCAACCCTTGAGGGTTGTCCACCTTTAGTGCTTCTGTCTTCCTCCATCCATCAAGTTGAAGCATCTTTTTTGTCCCTTGGAGCTTAACGACAACTTGTAACGTTAAAATGATTCTCCAAATGTACATTTTATAGTACCATATTTCCTGAACTAGATGTGGCCAAAAATGCACAATGAAGAGAAAAAAACATACAGTATACAAGTGGCACTTATATATAGAAATGTATTTGCAAAAAGTCAGGAGCAAGAGGAGACATTTCATGTGGAAAGGCAAGTTATTCAAGTACACAGTAGCACACACAACATACCTGGGAGGCTGAATAGGCTACAACAGTGGTTCAGAATTACTTTCTGTCATGTCCCCACTGGGGGACAGAAATGTTTTTGCGCCCCCCTTATTTGAAGTACTACTGAGATATCGAAATCGGACACTGAAAGCAGGGAAATGGAGAGCAGTGAAGCATACAAGCGTATTCAAGAGTCAAACTGCATCCTAAGTATGAAAGTCCTGCCTCGTTTTTAAACCCCCACCCCGTTTACCCCCACCATCCCCATCTCATTCCACATCACTGTTGTTGTCACAAGCCTACAGCGCCCTCTGGTGGCATGTGGCTGGATGGATGTGTGCATATCCATCAATCCATTTTCTATGTCGCTTATCCTCATTAGGGTCGCGGGGGCATGCTGGAGCCTATCCCAGCTGACTTCGGGCGACATGCGGGGTACACGCTGAACTGGTCGCCAGCCAATCGCAGGGGACATAGATACTGTATATATCTAGATCTATATATAGATCTAGATATATGTACTGTAGATAGATGTCTTAAGTTGCACCTGACTCTAAGTGGCAGCACCAGCCTGACTATGAAACAAGAGTGACTTATACTGTGGGAAATACAGTACCAAATGTAAAATGTCAAACTCAGTGAATAATTCTGATTTAGATTTATTTGTAAGGAAAAATCAGGACGTCTGGTCATCCAATTGAGCGGATGAAAGTTTGTGTCTTTGTTGTGCCTTCCAGCGTAGCTCTTCGAGTGCATGAAATTACTTTTCAGGCTCCTCGTTCCTACTTTTTAAGCTAAGTTAGGAACTCTCGAAGGCTTTTAGACAAGAATCTTTATGAATACTGTCCCAGGCTCCCGACCACCGGTGATTGTAAGTGTGGCTCTTTCAGGGAATTGCGTAATCTGGTGGTGGAGATGGTGTTGGCGACTGACATGTCTTGCCATTTCCAGCAAATTAAAGCCATGAAGAATGTACTCCAGCAGTCTGAGGTGTAAGTATGCATGTATGAAATCTCCTTTACTTCCACGCAAACCATCGGCTAAAAAAGCAGCTTTGGAATCCTCACACACTGCCATTGTGGGATAGTCACATGGCCGTCACATGACATCCACAACTAATTGTTTCGAATATGCCCCTTAGGGACCTGATGAGTTTAAGCCCAGCACAAAGCTGTAGAGCACATTTCAAGTCTTCTTATGGGGTGTCCTGTCACTTGCAAAGATACAATTGTTGCTGAAATGGGAAGGCTGAGATACTCGACTTGCACAATACTGTCATTGAAAGCTGATGTGTGGGTGAAAGGGGCACCCGTTGGAATCCTTGAGGAGACTGATGATACTCTATTTCCAGAATCGACAAACCAAAGGCTTTGTCTCTGCTGCTGCACACTGCTGATATCAGCCACCCTGCCAAATGCTGGGATCTCCACCACCGCTGGACCACATCCCTCCTGGAGGAGTTCTTCATTCAAGTACTCACATTTGCACACATGAGCTTTGTTGTGGCATTGCATGAGGCTGCTACTAAAAAAAACTACCACTGGTCTTATGAAGCTTGCTAGAAAAGCAAATAAAGGGCAAATATAGTCCCCTAGTCTCGCAATTTCCCAAGTCATCAGCCAACAGTACTGCTAGAAGATGCCTCCCAAGAAGACAACCAGTGGAGCGCAAAGTCAGCAGTGCCAGGACTTGAAGAAAATCCAGGCAAGAAAATCAGAATCAGCAAGAGAATCAGAAGTTGCATGGAGGATGTTTCTCCTCCATCCCCCTCCACAACTGTGAGATAATGTGCATAATAGGAACGATGCGCGCCATGCGAACTACGTCGTACACTAGACATAACAGTACTGGACTTACTGCAGTTGTAAAAACCTCATACGCAAGTGTGGCATTCCATGCACCACTTGTGTGCCAAGTGCGTAACTTCTGTGTAAAGAGAATGCCAGAACTAGTCTTCACGCTTTCAGGTCGACACGCTTTGTCACGCTGAATTGCAGGACAATGCAGAGGAAAATTTGTGCAAGTGTCAAAGTGGCTTTCAAACACCGCTACCGTTCTTGCATGAGTGTTTTGTTTTATGAAATGCTGCTTGACATCCCGCATGACAGTATGACATATGCAAAGGTAGGATGGAATGCAGCTTTCCTCATCAAAGTTGGTGGTGTGTGTACAATCTCTGCTTGTTTTGTTTTTAGGGTGACAAAGAGGCAGAGTTGGGTCTTCCTTTCTCACCTCTTTGTGACCGAAACTCTACCATGGTGGCTCAATCCCAGATTGGTAAGTGTGACCTCTCACAGATGCACAAACTGAATGTTACGTGATTGAAGCGAGGACAGGGAACGTTATACTGTATGTCATTTAGAAGCAAGCACTACGCCTGAAGGGGTGAGTCCAGTCTTGTGCAGGTCTACTATCTTTTGGCAGCTCTTTGGTCTTTCCCATGGTAGTGGAGAGATTTCACATATTTATTTCTCTGATTTTCTGTCAGAATACAAAACTCTCTATGATCTTAGTGGCTCATGAGTTCAGGTTCCGTCTCACTGCACCGTTTAAGCGTCCTGTCAGAAAAAGGACGACGTACGCTTGTTGGACTTTGTGACATCTGTACATACAGTATGTGTCTAGAAGATGATTGATGGCGCTAGCCGTTCCAAACTTTGACATTTGCACAACAATAGCATCAAAAATGAATGTTTTCCCAGCTACGGCATGTTATATACAACACATTTCCTGTTGTACCGCATGCTCACACGTTGTACGTTATATATTTCATGTTATATTCTCACATATTTCATGTTATATATTTCATTTTAATACAGTATGTTGCCTTGACTTTAGCTGCATTGTCCACAAACGGTCCATTTATTTATTATGTTGTTCCTGTGTTTTCCACGCACAAATATGAATAATACATGTGAACACTGATGCAAGTCGTCAATGTATTATTGAAGACCGTTGTGTCAGTGTGTCTGCATGTGCTCTGTGACTGGCTGGCAACCAGTCTAGGGGGTACCTTACCTCCTGCCCAATATCAGCTGGGATAGGCTCCAGCATATCCCCGTGACCCCAGTGAGGATTAAGCAGCATAGAAAATGAATGAATGAAGACTGGTGCGTCTCTTCTCACCACCATTTCACGCTGATTTGAGGTCAAGCAGAAGTTTGAGGTGAAGTTAACTTCCATTGTATTCTGCAGGATTCATTGACTTCATTGTGGAGCCAACATTCTCCGTACTCAGTGATATGATTGAGATGATTGTGACGCCACTTATTGAAGATGGAGCTCCTGCAGGATTGGCTGACATCAGGCGCTCCAGGTGAAACATTTATTCATTAAAAAAATGCTCCTGGGTAATGGTGCCAGCTGATCCCCGACCGGCACTTCCTGTTCCTGTTCCATGGGTTGCTGCTTGTCTGCTTGTGAGTTTTGCTAGTTGGCTTTTGGATGAAGTTTGATGTTTCCTGACGGATGATTTGACGCATGATGAACATTGCCACCCTTGGCTTGAACCCAGCCTGCTATAAGATGCTGACCTTTGCAGTACGGCCTGGAAGAACCAGCAATGTCGTCTGCTAGGCTTTATGTGTCTGGGCTCCACAGTGAACAAAAATAGGGACCTGAAACCAGAGATGATCTGAAGAAGATTTGTTCCTACATCGACTTTTCATTCCTTCTGGAAATCACGTTGGCGACACAATCCCACCCCTCGCAAGACGCAGCTCCGCATCTGCCGTGCATCCGTTGTCTCCATCCATCATCCTCCACCCTTTTTGTCCACAGCATGGCTGGTGGTGATGGAAAGTATTGCGGCGTGAAGACTGTTGACTCAGAGAGCAGCTGTTGTCTAACCACTGTGGGCTTCAGGAGGTTCAAGGTCACATGGAACCTAGAGATCCATCGCAACAGGGAGGCGTGGAAGACGCGAGCAGACACAGGTATTCACAGGTGCACAATGCACCTCTGTTTTGTGGAAAGAAAAAAGCTCCTTGACATGTATGCTAAGTCAGGTATAAGAAGAGAAAAGCTCTCCCTGTTAACAAAGCTCAGATACCTACAACTCTTAACAGACCGTATCTCCACAGATCCTCAAGCGGACTGTCTCCCCACACCCCATACCTACTGCATCAGATACTACAGACTGCCAAGGTCAAAGGTCACAAAGACACAGCTCATCGATGCAAGAGCAAAAGCAAGAAGACTGCACAACATTTCTCTGCGCTATAGAAAGTCTTCTTAAAAGTGTGGAATGTGTGACTTCCTTCAAATACACGCACATCTGAATATATATATATATAAATATAAAAATGTTGATTTGGGTTGAATGACAGCATGATGAGAGTGAAATGGAAGAGCAGCTCCCACATTCCAACGCTTGCAGCGCAACAGACACCAATCCACAACTTCCACTACTTCCACTGTGAAAGTGTACTTTGCAGCTGTGCTTGTTGTCCATGTTGCCATCATTTGTACACAATGTCATCTGCTGTCCATGGGGGAGTGGTGGGAGTGGGTGGAGTGGGTGGAGTGAGTCGGCTCCTCCTCAACCACAAGCAAATTCCACTGTGACAATGAGCATGCATGGACACTTTCATGAATACACGATATATTTCTACCAAATGCCACTCTGCTGTATATTATACCACTATATACAGTATATACTGCACATATACACACCACAACACACTTCTTTTACCCTTCTGTAGTACTTCGGAAAGCGATGGCGGACAAATGTTTGCTCCACATGTCGTGCAACCTCGCTTTCTGTTACTCATTCCTTCCAAAAGGTCTGACAAAAACCAAAACGTGAAAACAGAATACGTTTGACATTTAATAGACAATAATTGTATGTGTACATAATGTAAAAAGCCAAGCATAACGTGGGCCAAAATAGTCAAAAATAGAATCATGAAAAGTCCTACGGGGCGTATGAAATCTGAGGTTTGACTCTACTGTCAAATGAAAGCTGGTGCGGGGGCTATTTTAATATTTTTCATTGTGTAAAGAAGCTAAAAGCAAACCATGTAGATATGATCCATTTCAAGCAAAAAAGACTTATACACATCTTACAGCTTTGTCTTCTATGTGACAGTGTTTTATTATATTAACATTTCATGATATGCCTTTTTGCTCTTTTTTTTCAAATTTTGATGTTTTTTTTTTTTTAGTTTTATTGTTGAATTGTATTTTTACAACATGCAGAGGGCCAAAAAACAAAAAAGAGCTGGGACCATGACTGGCCCCCGATCTACACTTTGGATACCGCTGGTGTGTCGTCTTATTTGCAGCATCATTTGTGCAACGCTGATGTGCTGTAATATGCACCCTTGAAAAGACAGGACACGCAGGCCTGTGTGTTTGTAAAAGTATTTGTTTATGTCATAGCTGTACTGTGCAAACTGTAGTGTATGTTCCTCCTCTAGCCTCACCTCATTCATCCTCTCATGATCTCTCCCATCCCTGAGAGAATATACACTCATATGATATGGTGTCCTTCCAAAAATACACATACTGTACACATGCTTTATTATTTTCACAGGTTTTTACTAAAGCGTGTGTGTGAGGTCGTGTGATGGTGTATTTTTCTTACATTTTGTGTCCATAATCGTATTTTCCACTAAACTGTATTCAGTGGGCAGGAAGTACAAAGGCTCGTAAAGGTTTTCAGCTTTTCATGCATTTCATTTTTGAAAATGTATGACTTCATATTACCTCGTGCTAATTTTGGATTTGTTTCCAATGCCTTTTTTTTGTGAAGCCTGAAGTGCATTTTCTTCATCAACGCACACACACACACACACACACACACACAAAAATGCACCTTTCTTCTGTGTACATCAGAATGCTTGCACACTCAGTCAGATAGAAGAAGAGAAATACTTGCAATGTGATCTTCATGTGACCAAAGCTGAAATAAATATAACAAATATCCAGAAGTCTTCGATAGCATGCATGACGATACAGTATCTACCTTGCTGCATCAGATACTACACAATGACACTATTGTACTTGTTAGTGTATGAACGTGTGGAGATATGACATCTTAATGCTGACGTGGATTTATGAGCGTTGTCTTGATCAGCAGGATGAAATTCATCCAACAAAAGGTCAACAGTCTTTATGCTTCACTGCATCAGTGGCAAACTCACTCATGTTGTTAACAGACAGGAAGTGGCATTTCACATGGCGGTAGCAGGAAACGGTGTGAAGGAATTGACTTGACTGACTTTGTTTTGAACTTGATAGATTCTTTTCAGTCTTTCTATTAACTCCCTCATCACTTTTCCCTCCATGAAGAGCAGCAAAAAGACTGTTGGAAGTTTCTTTAAATCACCACAAGACGATCAGAAGTCTAATGTTGGGTGACCAGATGTCCTGTTTTCTTAGGGCATGTCCTGTTTTTATGTCCTTTAGGTTTTTTGTTTTTTAAGAGGGTGATGAAAATGTCCTGTTTTTATAGTTTCTCATGGGTTCATCATGTGCTAGTGATGTAATCTATGAGAGGCTGTAGTATTGCCAAAAAGCCAAAGCAAAGGCTAAACAAAAGCATGGAAGCATGCAGTTCAAACCCCCTTCTTATGACGCTAGAGGGCGCCTTTTCCCCAAATATATCATGTGACCTCAGGTTTCTGTGTCCTCCTGTGTTTCATTTAAGTGCCGGTTCGTGGACATTCTTCCTCTTGAATTGTGTCTTTGGTTATTGATAGTATTTCGTAACAAAACTATTTTCTCTCCGTACAGAGGATAGATGTGTATGTGTGTGCGTGTGTTTGTGTGCGCGTGTGTGTGTGTGTGTCAGAAAATGGCAATCTCAATTCTAAGCCAAAAAAAACATGATTTTTTTTTTCAGAGGCGTGCAACGTACTGCTTGCTGTGAAATGTAATCATTCCCAAAGTGCAAAGAAAGGTCATGATGTGTTGCTGATATTGGCTCAGGTGACCAAGTTCCAAGCGAAGGAGGTTCCCTTGGTTGGCCGGTGTGATCTCATCATTGAGGGTGATGGAAATGGGAGGAGCGGCACAGGAAATATCCTGCATTCCCTGCCGTGAACGCAACAAATGATGCAAACAAACCAACACTAACTTTGCTGGCCGATTTGTAAGGACAACAAAACATTTTCATTTGAAATTGATGGTTTATATGACGGAGGTTTCCCAGAGCATGCAGCATTGTGACATTGTGTCTTATTCATTTGCTCCAAAAGATCCAACAAAAACAGAACGCCTGAGAATATTGGCATTCAAAGACTAGATAGGACAGCTCTTCTCTAGTCCCTCATCAGAGCAGGCTTCATAAGTTCACACTCAAAGACTAGATAGGACAGCTGTAGTGGATATAACCCACCTAGTCTTGGACAGTTCAGGTTGTCTTGGTAGACATTTTGCTTTTCATCTGAGCAGGCATCATCAGTTCATGCTCAAAGACTAGGTAGGACAGCTGTAGTCTGAGGGTTGGTGCAGGCTCCAATGGAGGTAAAAGGTAAAAGCATGCCAGACAAGAAGAGTTATTGTTGATATTATTAAGGTAAAGGTAGAACGTGGTTGCTTGTCCTACCCAGTATAAAAGCCAGCATGTTGCTTTGTGCACTGGACATTGAGCAACATGAGTGTCATATTGTTAAACATGCTTGACTGCAGTTGAGCAGCAACAAAGAGCTTTTGTGTCTGAGATGTTTTTCTTTTTCTAGGAAACAAAGCATTCCTTATTGATTGCAGAAATTCCAAGCAAGGGAAACACTTTCAGCCAACGTGCTTCTGCCTGGAGGGAGGAGCTCCAATGTGTGGACTCATTCCAACATCTGCTCCAAATGAACTCCTCCTCTGTGTTTTTGCCTTGTTTGCCATTCTACTGGTTCCCACCTAAAAAACGTCACCTTGGAGACCATCCCGCAGCCACAGGGAACAACCTCAAGCACTGCTGTGCATTTCCACGTCCGTCCAAAAGTCTTTCACAACAGAAGAGAAGCACTTTGTCCTTGAAAAAGCCATGAGTTGAAGGAGCGCTAATGTTTGTCACTTTTAGTTCCAATGAACACAATATGCTGGTTTTCATCATTTTGCCAAGACTGCACAGCAAAGTGGAAACTGGCTGCACATTTGCACGGACACACAATTCAAGGTGCTCTTTTTCAAACAGCAAATACGAGAATAGCACCACTGACGGCTGGCGAGTATTGGCATATATGTTCATAGTGCGTGCACACACACACACAGGTAATCAGCAATGTTCATGTTGTCATGATGTTGTCAGGAGAGGCTCCACATTCAATGATAGCTAACCTTAGGAGCTAAACTTTGCCAAATGGCTATTATTAGCTGGCAACGAACAGAACTGTTGTGCGTCTGTGTGTTACGTTGAGCGTAGGTGGAAGCAGGAAGTGGGCGGGATATAATGCTTGCAGCACGTTTGAAAGTTAGCGCCCTCTGACAGCACCTTGAAGATGACTTTGCATGGACAGTATGATGAAAGACGACTCAGTTGCTGCATGAATTGGCTTGAAAGCAGCTTTTTAAAATGCATGTAAACGCCTTCATTAGAAGATGTTGAACACACGTGCACCATGTGATTTTATTGGGGGTTTCATGACGGTATTTACTATGAATATTATTAGGTTTTAATTTGACTGGATCTTGTCTGTATTTGTCTATTTATTTATTCTTATTTTTCTTATCTTTCATGTCTTGCCTTGGTTGTTTTATTTTGTGATTACTTCATGATGACCTTTTTGCAGAGCTGCTGGAAACGTGAATTTCACTTCCAGATGAATGAAGTATCACATTCCTCTTGCATGGAGTGTATCAATGTTGAGGTCGTGTACACACTTTTCATGTTTTCGTGCAATGAAAAGTTGGATTCAAAGTAATAAATAATACTTTTGTAACAAAAAATGCATAAAATGAGGCAGTGATAAATAAAAATAAACATTCATAGAAACAGTAAATGTCACACACACACACACACACACACATTCGTGTTTGCTAAGTGAGGCTAAAATATCAGTATGAACGTCTTGACTCCTCTGTGGGAATGGGAACCGAACTAAAAGAACCGGCTCTCCGCAAAGAACCATACTTTCCATCATCATTCGAGTACTGAAGTGGAAGTCAAGTTATCATACATGAATCCAATTCTTTCTTCAAAGTAAAGGCCCCCAAAAAGAAAATACCGCAATCGAGTATTATTTCAAGGAATTATGTTCATAAGCAGCAACAGTAAAAAGTATGACGTGTTGGAGTGTAAAGATTAAGAGGCTACGAGATGCAAAATGGACGATCATGCTTGCAAGCTTTTATTTTAAAGTGTCGTACCGGAAGTCGGTGATTTTATTACGATCGCTTGACGGAAGTGACTGACAATACATCAGGCGGCGTTGGCAGTGACCGACAGCGGTGTGTGCGTGTGGTTGTGTACGTGCGGGATGCGCCAAAAGTTTGTTTTTTGGATGTTCGTTGGTTCGACAGGCGACCTGTTGACCCGGTTGTACTCCGAACGGAAACGGTGAGTGCGTGTTTGTTTCTAGTCTGTTTTCCACATGGAAAGTCTAAAGTGGTTGTTTGGACGTAGCTGAGAAAGGTTGAAATAATGAAGTTAACTTACATGATTCATCTTGAACGGGTTAAATGTGGAGCAATTACCTAAGACTACTTTTTAATATACATGACAGACAGTAGAAAGAGTTGCTGTTGACTTGTATATGTGGAAATGAGGTCTTCGGATGGAGCATATATATGCAGTGTATGTTTGTTTGGAATTTTGTCTTGTGGTGGAGGACCCCAGGAAGAATAGTCCCTGGTGAGGCAGTGACTAATGTGGTTCCATAAGAATAATAATGATAATAATGATAATAATCAACTAAACTAAACTTGAATGATTGCCATTCAGCAGAGAAACTCTTGGGTCTACCAGACGCCATTGAAAAATCCACTACTTGTAAATTGCTGTGTCCCTCTTCTAATATCATTTGAAAATAGAGCAGGATTCCAGTGCCAACATTATCTGTATGATAGCAACTTCATTCCGGCCTGCACTGGACGCACCAAGATACTCATGACAACGTGTTTTCTTTGAAGTAACTGCTATACTTTCACCACCAGCTGCCTGCTAAAATACCTGAAATGGTTGATGAACTTCATTGCTTGCTGAGAGAGAGAGAGAGAGAGAGAGAGAGAGAGAGAGAGAGAGAGAGAGAGAGAGAGAGAGAGAGAGAGAGAGAGAGAGAGAGAGAGTTTTGATTTGACTTTCTCCAGCTGCAAAATAACATGCATGCACATGTACAGTGTGCACAATAGCTGTACTGTACTATACTGTACTGCACTGTACTGCATGCATTGTGTACGTACATGAGGAAGCCCACACTGAGGGTAAATAAAAGTGGTTATCAGCTCGTCACCTTTAATTGTATACTTAAGACAAACATCCACTCATTGTGCAGCTCCACTGTTTTGTCTTCCTTCCTGTGGGACAGTCAGGTAGTGTAATGATCTACCAAAATAAGTCACAGCAGTATCAGGAATGTGACAGTCTATGTGCCATCTCATCATCATCACGATGCTCTTTTTCTACAGTAGCTCTTCATTCATGCTGTTTTGCTTTGCAGCCATAATAATAATAAGAAGAAGAATAAGAAGAATAAGAAGAATTAGCTAGTTAGTTCTAGTGTCAGGGTGTAAAAGTCAACTTACTTGGGGGGCCACTGGAGGTGGGGTCAGGGTGAGGCTGGGCAGCATCAAGTGTTTCAAGTACTACGAAAAAGTACAACTGATCCGATCTTTTTTGGAATGTGGGAGGAAACCCACACACAGAACATGCAAAGTCCACACAGAAATGCCCAACGGAGATTCGAACCTCATGGCTGTGACTGTGTGGCCAACATGCTAACCACTAGACCCCCGTGCGGCCCGAGAGCCTTTTAATAATTGATAAATGTCAAAATGCATGAAAAATAAACTCCACTTTACATTCCTCACTAAATATCTATCTTTTTATCCAGGATGCAAATCTTTTGATTTTTATTTATTTTGATATTTTTTTTTTAGAAAAAAAGCTAAAATGTCCAAGTAATTAGTATTGATGATTTTCTTTTAAAGAACAAGTGCAAACAGTCAAAGATTGGATGTCCTGAGTGACTACCTTGGTTTGAGTGTGGAGCTGAGAGAGAGAAAGTGCCAGAAGGGCGTTGTTACATAAGTCTGCTGGCTGTTACATCATCATTTTGGGGGCCCTGGCCCATAAAGCTGGGGTTCTGGCCCGGAGGAGGCGGTGAAGCTATTGGAAGCAGATGCTCTGGTGAAGACATGAAGGTCCACCTGCAATGCAGCTTCTTCAGTATGACACATGTACAGTATCTTGTGTTCAACCTGTGGTTTGGTTGGGCTGCCTGGTCGACCCAAAATAACGTTCCAATCCTCCAACCAAGCGCACCTCTTTTGCTCTCTGCCTTAATCACCACTCAACTATTTTGGACACAAACGTTCAGGCGTTGAGAGGTTTTAGTGTCTGCGACACATCGGAGAACAAACGGCTTTGATCAACTTGGTTTTTGTCATCAGTTTGTTTCAAAAGGTCCAACGAAAACTGAAACATACAAAAATCAGAGCAATTTTTCCCTTAGGAAAAATAATCTAAAACCAATGAATCCATTCCAGACACCCAAAAATATAAACCAAAAAAACGTTTTGTTATAGAACTAATTGTAGTTTTCCATGAAGAGAACAACGTGAAATGATAAATAAATGAGGACTGGATGAAGTTAGACTGAATTCCAGAGTGTTTCTCACCTTCTGCCACTCACAACGTTCCTTGGCCACATGGGGGTTATTTTGCAGTGTTACTCAATAAAAGATGCACAGTGAGTCAGAAAGGTGTCGGGTGCTTTGTTTGACCACTCTTTTTTGCAAAAGGGTACTTTACAGGACAAACGTGCTAGTTTGTTGTGTGCAATATTGTATGAAAAGTGAGGCAACATTTGAGATGAAAACCAAATCATGCTGGGGGGTACAAAAAGTGAGGTTTGACTTTTACAGCAAATGTTGTGTAAAGTAAGTCTGAAAAGACACCAGCTAGCAGGCGGGACCACACAGTCAATCTTTAGCATCAAAACTATTAACTCAGCTTTCTTTGGCATTTTGCTGCCTTTGTTTTTGAAGACTTTCTTTTTTTTTCAGGTTAAACAAGGCGTGTTGAGAACAGAAAAATAACCAGAAAGGATTCCATCAAGTAAGCGGAGTGTAAAAACTGACTGCTATTTTGTGTTAGTGCTCGTTAGTGTTAGCTAGTTAGTGTATTTCGTATCAGTGGGAGACGTGCAGGCCGGACCACAGCTGACCCTTCTCACCCTGCACACAGTCTGTTTGTCTGTTTGAAACCAAGTGTTGCTCTGCTGGGGCAACCAAGTGGAGGTTCATCTTCTGCTCCTCCTTTGCTAGTGTATGCTGGCGGGGGGCAAGGAGAGGTCAGCACACACAAACACTGACAACCTTGTCAGCATGGATACACTTCTTCTTCTTCTCACATGACATGAGATTAAATACTTTATTTATCTCATTCATCTACCCGAATGACTTCAAGCAGTCATTTGTGCACGTGATTGCTGTAGCACGAGATCATCCTTGAGTGGCATTGGGTCTGATGGACAAACTTTGCACACACGTCCGTGTTGTTGGAAATAGGAGACGTGAGCAGCTGCTACATGACACAATAGGCGGCGTTGCCAAGCATGATGGGGTTGGTCGTGTTCAACTTCACTGGTTCTGTACCACCAGGGTTGCTAGTTTGTTAGCACTTTAGCACACGTTAGCTGTTGTGATCATGTGGTTCTGTTCAGGTGCTGCTGCGTAGAAGTACTGGAGATGGACGGCTGGTATCCAAACGCTGATATTGGAGATTTTAGACGCAGGCCAATACAATCAAATACTTTTTATTATTTTTTGCTGATATCCTAAATGAATACTGGGTTGTTAGTAAACACTCGTCTGAGTGTAGCAGTAAGAGTTTGAAGAGTGTGAATGAATGTTTCATTTGTAGTAAAGTAGAGTGTCTCATTGGTTGAAGTGTTAATAAAAGTATTCATGGTTCCAGCTTGCAGCCCCGCCCCCACACCCCCATCTCTACTGAACAATGGTGACACGCTGCTTTCATCTTATTTCAGCGGGAAGGCCAAGTGTTCCCAAACAGGAAACCTTAACCATAGAGGCTTTTCAAGCTCTGGCATCTCCTTGGCACTGTCGCTAGCCGAACACCGGATTTGTTTACCAAGCAGACCTCATAAACACTTCCTGTCCCCTCACTTACCGTGTGAATACATTTCTAGGCAGTAGGTCCAGCGTCAAGGTTCTACAAGAGCCTAAATTGCTGAAGGTGTCTTTCCTGAGCGTAGGGAGAAGAAGCTGACCACATTCTTTTAGTGTTTATGGACAAACAAACGCGGAACTCTCCTGCCTTCCTTTTGCTGTGGTGTTGGCAGACGAGGCGTGTTGGCAAGCAGCGTTCAGCTCTTGGACCTGTAAATAATTGAAAATTATATTTGTTGAAACACTGAACTGAAGTGAAGCTTTTTTTAGGTGTCATGCAAAAAGTCATTTGTTTCTGTGCTGAGTTGGCGCCGAAGCGTCTGAAACTCTTTTGTATCCAAGCTTATTCCAAGTCCAAAACCCAGCATGACCACGTACCTTGAGGGACTCGTTCGTCCATGAAGAACATTTACATTATGCAGCCATGTGGCATTGACACAGCAAAGCAGAACAGAACCAGAGATGCAGGTTGTAATGCCTTGGATGAACACTAGAGGGTGGTGTTTGCTGAAAGGCTGCCAGTAGAGTAGAGTAGAGTAGAGTAGAGTAGAGTAGAGTAGAGTAGATGAAAATACTCCTCACATTTGTTTTGGAGGCTGCTCTTTCTTGGATATGAAACTACTACGTAATACTTTATATGTTGTGTTTATATCTTCTTTTTTATGCAGCATCCAAATGACAAATGACCCATTTTAATGGAGTCATTGAAATAACTGTAAAAATACTGTGACACATCAAAAGCCATACAAAAGAAGTAATGAATAAGAAGAAAGCACACAGGCAGACACAGCAGGGTTTTCCACCTCACCGATGGTCCGTAATGGAAAGTCCAAGCTTAACAATTCCGGATGTCACAAGATCTCGTCAGACTAAAATGTGACAAGATTTCTCCTTCATGGCCGCTCAGCGTGGGACGATAATAAATACATTCATCACACAATAAATGAAAAAGAAGTGGCACCTTGGCACATAGAACAACGGCATGAATGGAGTGAGCCCTTTTGTCAGTCAGACAGTCTCTTTGTCTCTGAGTTTAGCTTGGTGAGGATTAATGCAAGGTAACATATTTCATATCTTTCATATGGTTTCATGGTACTTGTCTTAAAAGCAATGTCCAAATCTTGTCGCATGAAGCCCCCACTATATATAATATAATCTATCTATGAACATGTATGATATAATATAATAATATCTATCTATGAACATGTATTATATAATATAATAATATCTATCTATGAACATGTACTATATAATATAATAATATCTATCTATGAACATGTACTATATAATATAATAATATCTATCTATGGACATGTATTATATAATATAATGATATCTATCTATGAACATGTATAATATAATGATATCTATCTATGAACATGTATTATATAATATAATAATATCTATCTATGAACATGTATTATATAATATCATGATATCTATCTATGAACATGTATTGTATAATATAATGATATCTATCTATGAACATGTATTGTATAATATAATGATATCTATCTATGGACATGTATCATATAATATAATAATATCTATCTATGAACATGTATTATATAATATAATACAGTCAAACCTGTCTTAGCGGCCACCTTTATAGAACGGCCACCTGCCTATAGCAGCCACTGAAAAATCCCCCCCAGCAAATGTACATGTTATAGACCCTGTGTATAGCAGTCACCTGTCTAACGCGGCCAGCGGCCACCCATTTTGTCTCCCTTGGTCAATATCTGACTGCATATAGCGGCCAAATTACCAACTCAAGTAGAAGCTTCATGCACAAAAAAGTTTTCTTTTTCAATCAATGAAGCCGCCGTGTGTAGACTTTAATTACTGAGTCCTAGCTCAGTCACAATCATTCACAAGATCCACACAAACTGTCAGTTGTTCCACATAAAAAAGCCGTCTTCTTGAGCTTGCTATTTCCTGGTCAAACATGTAACTTTAAGAGCATTTGCACCAAAACATTACCGCAAAGTATGCTGGGAACAGGACGTGCTCCCAGCCACGCTACAATAAAAAAAAAACATACGCTAGCATGCATGCGGCAGCGGGAGCAAAACTGAGTACGGTTGTACTTAATTGAAGTATTTTAGAATGTACTCACGTTATTTTTCATCAATCCTCATCCAAAAATCCATCAAAGTCCTCATCTTCTGTATTCGACACAAACAAAGCCGTCTTCTTTTCCGTTCGCTACTAGTCTGTTAACTTGTCAGTGTTATTCAGCTCCGAAGCAAAGAAGGAAACTTCTCCTGTTGCTTCTGCCAACTTTATTTATTGAACGTGGCCACCAGATAGCAGCTCAGAACACACACACATCTCTCAGCATCGTCTCTCCTTCCTGCTTGCCCACAAGGCAAAGGTTAAACAAGCCCCACTACATAGCTGTCCAGCCAATGCCTGTAAGAAATGACACCGTTTATTTCCTGGTGTGCACTGGTCAATACTGTAATGCCGCTTGTTGTGGGGAAGGAGAGACTCACGTCGCCGATGCACTTTAATGGCTTTATTAACAGCGGAGAACACTGCAGGACTTTACATCCACGCCAACATAAACACACTTCCCAACTCTCTCCAAACTCACAGCTAGCACTGAGCCTAGCTCTCCTGCTCGGGACGCCCACCGTCACTTCCTGATGAACTAAAGCTGTAATGACACTCTGCCGTATAAAAAGTAAAATATTAAAAACAAGCGTAAGACATTACTAGCACAGCTTTGTTCTGTGGGTGGTGGATATATTCTATCAGTTATTATTAAGCCTCTAGCTTCCTTTTAGTAAGTAAAAACCTTGGCTATGATTGCACTACATTGTACATGACTGTACATGTTCATAGATAGATATTATTATATTATATAATACATGTTCATAGATAGATATCATTATATTATACAATACATGTTCATAGATAGATATTATTATATTATACAATACATGTTCATAGATAGATATCATTATATTATACAATACATGTTCATAGATAGATATTATTATATTATACAATACATGTTCATAGATAGATATCATTATATTATATTATACATGTTCATAGATAGATATTATTATATTATATAATACATGTTCATAGATAGATATTATTATATTATACAATACATGTTCATAGATAGATATCATTATATTATATTATACATGTTCATAGATAGATATTATTATATTATATTATACATGTTCATAGATAGATATTATTATATTATATTATACATGTTCATAGATAGATATCATTATATTATATTATACATGTTCATAGATAGATATTATTATATTATATAATACATGTTCATAGATAGATATTATTATATTATACAATACATGTTCATAGATAGATATCATTATATTATATTATACATGTTCATAATGTTCATAGATAGATATTATTATATTATACAATACATGTTCATAGATAGATATCATTATATTATATTATACATGTTCATAGATAGATATTATTATATTATATTATACATGTTCATAGATAGATATTATTATATTATATTATACATGTTCATAGATAGATATCATTATATTATATTATACATGTTCATAGATAGATAGATTATACAGTCAAACTTGTCTAAACTGTCTATAATATCTATCTATGAACATGTATAATCTAATCTAATAATATCTATCTATGAACATGTATAATATAATATAATGATATCTATCTATGAACATACAGTACATAATATCAGTGCATGCATAGAAGTGCTCACTACTGACTAGTTCTTATGAGTCAGTTTCATACTCGAGTCACGCAAGTCACTCGTCACAGTGCTTGTTCACTCACAAGTGCAACTTGTTGCACTTGTGAGTGAAAGTTGAGTGTCGGTGTCGCATCCACGAGCCATACTTCCATGTTCTTCTCTAAAAGTGACCAAAAAGACCACCAAAAGTTGACAGATTTTGGGGTTTCTTTTTTGAGGACCAGAATGTAGAGGAGTGTGAATACTTGCTAAATGTAGCGTTCGAGAGGCTACGCTGATCTCTCCTGCTACATCTTCTTATTCTCTGACAGAGCAGGTGCTTATGGAGAAGCACCCAGAAGTGACCATGCCATCCATCTACTCCACCAGGTTGTGGCATTCCAAGAGTATTTGTGGCAGGCCACCACAAATAAATGCATGTATGGGAAAGACTGGGACTACAATGATTCACATTGTTCTAGAATTGCACAGCCTTGCTATGAAGGCACAAGCAAACAAAACCAAAACGTGATTGGTCGTAATCGGATCAAGTCGTTGCCAAGTGAATGTTGTGTTCCGTGTCTCTCTTGTGACCCCCACCTGTCACTCTTGTCACCTGATTGATCCCAGTCTGTATCGATGAAGTTGGGAGAGCACCCTTCTGAATTTAGCTCAGCCCCCGTTGGGCTCCCGCCTGATGTATCCACAACACATGCACCCCACTAAAGGAGGCTGGGAGATGGAAAGTGGGTGGAGGCGTTTGGCACAGCAGGTCCACCCATCAGTCCATCTTTTATGTCTTGTGCTAGAAGTTTCTAGAACGCTGACCTACACGAGGACGTGAAAACACAAATCGTTGTAAACTTGGAACCAATGAAGAAGAAGGTACAGTGCATGTTTTTTATTCATGGTGATGATTGCAGTACAGCTAAAAGGTGCAAAGATCTTCTTGGCTCTCCAGTAGAATTGGTTCTTAAAGCTGCCTTTCCCTAACTTGGGGTCAGTACTCAAAGTCCTAGTGGACTTTTGATTGGCTCACCAGTCAGTAAAGGCAACTATTTGTGCAAGCAGGCCAAAGCATATTTGATCCATGTTGTCATAAATGATTAGTTTGTGCTGACACGATGCATTCTAGCTTCTACTGATCAAGTCGTTCCACTGTACAGTTGCTTACACCTTCAGGTGTTTCTTTATCGATACATGCGGCTAAAGTTGCTAGCTTTTAGAGGCTTTGGGCGGTCACTGAAGTTCTTCCAAGTGGGAGCCGTGGTGGGGGGTGCTGGGGGTCCAGTTGTTCATTGTGCTGCACCTGCTGTCAGCTTGTCAGGGCGCAGACAGAAATAGAAAGCTGTCAAGCACGGCCACACAAACCAAACATTCCCCACAAAGTTTCTTTCCATTGGCATTCAAGTCTGTCATGCCACGTGACCAACAGTGACACTTTTGGATCATTCGGTAACGACCAAATCGAGCCGCCGTGTAGTTCTTTCATCTTGAATTTGGGCTCAGGATGACACGAGTCATGGCTTTCTATTTTAGAACCTGACCCAAATGTACGCCAGCCCTGAGTCATTGACTTCATTGGCAGGTCTGATTGGGTGGGTGGGGGCTCCACGGTGGTCTTGTTACTCATCGACTGTTCTTTTTTTCAGCTGTTGGATGTGGGGCCATTGGTGGTGTTGATTATATTTAGGGTTGGGCATCGATGGGGCTGAAATTCCGATTCTCCTGCGATCGTTCAAATGTTTTTCCTTTTATTCGTAGCTGCGATGCACACTTTGCCGACCGCAAGAAGAAGCGGCTAAAAAGTTTGGCTTTACTTGATAACAACACAGTGATATCATGCGACACAATATCATCCTGCAGCGCAATGATATCATGCGACACAATATCATCACGCAGCACAATGATATCATGCAAAGGAGGTGATTCATGTTGGCATTGTACATTCATGGTGTAGAAATACCAGACTGCCTCGTCTTGGATGCGCTAGGTGGGACTTCCTGTGAGCAATGAGCAAGAGGGGAGTGAAAGAACAAATGAGGTGTGTCACGGTCTCTCTAAACCATCACGTGTCATGCCAAAGAAAGCCAGGGTTTTAGGATGCTAGCTGATGTGGAAGTTCCATGTAAGTAAAAGACGGCAGCTACAACTGCGGCTAGGCAATGCAAGGGACCTTCTCAACTCACATGACATGCTTCCAGCCTTCAAAATAACAGCGCTTTGGGCTATATACTATTTACTTGTGTTAACAAAATAAAGGTAAACATCTTTTGTGAAAGTGTGCTCCTGTAAAGCGAGACGCCATAACATTTCTATTCAAGTGGAATCCTTTGATATTTAGAAACTCATTGAAATTCATAATAAACTTGATGATGTATTGTATTGTATTGTATTGTATGTACTTTATTCATCCCACAGCAGGGAAAATTCACTTGTTACAGCAGCAAGCAATGCATATGCAATGATATGAAACAATTCATGGAGAAGTTCAGACTCTGGTTAGCAGCCTCATTTAAACCATGCAAACTTTCATCAGCCTGCCTCTTAAAAGCATCCACATCGAGAATCGTTAGGAATCGGAATGGAAACAAGGAATCCGAATCCGAACCAGAATCATTCAAATTCAAACGATGCCCCACCCTCATTGTACAACTGTGACGTTGATGATGTGTGTCCGCGCAGTAAGGCAATTAAGTCTTTTTCTTTGTAATATGCAAGATGGTGGCTATCATGAACGTGCAACGCTAGGAACTATCACATTGATTGATTATGCAGCATGTCCATAAAGTCTCTCTACACTTTTAACATACTGTATTTATTGCAAAAGCGTATGAATGTAAAAATGATTAGAAACCGAGGAGTTTGTATTGAAGCTGTGTGACTGCACCTGAGTGTGGGCGCCGTTCATCTGCTCCAAGCACATAGCATAGCCTCATCACTCATTCACATCTTTCTATGCATTCCCCTCAAGGGACGACGACAACAGCTGCATATGAATGCCAAGTCATCATCAGCTGCTAAGCAAAGGGCAAAGGAAGAAGGTGTAGAGGAGGCTGAATGAAATGTTATGATGTGAACATCACTGACCTCATGACTGACTGTCTACGATTACACAAGAAAAACAACCAATCAAAGCCGACTATGGCAGAAAGTGGTATCTGGGGGTTGTAAAATAACGTCTACAGTAAGTGGATTCCCTTCTGTGTGTCTTTTGTGTCTCTTTTGAAATCCCATCTCAATCCCAGTAGTCCAGCGTGGTGGGTCTTTAAAAGCCAGCAGCCCAGTTTATGGAATTAGTGGTGATTTATGATGAGCCACTTATAGTCCTTGGGATTTGAGCTGGGCTGTCTTGGCAATGCCCTTGGCACTGACCTCTGCTTTGTCAGAAGCTTGTTCAGCTGCCGTGGAAGACCCGGAACAAGACTGGTGTTCCACACAACGTATGTCGTGACACTTGTGTTACTTGAGGTGCTTATTTTGCTGTTTCCTTGTATCGACGGTATTGGCTTTAGTGGAAAGTGCAGACGTGTTGCAAACAACCAATGTCCCGATAGAGCTTTTTCACTCCCGTTACAATGCTGATATTGCAGCCTTGGGTATCATCAGATACCAATATCCTACATGCTTTTATGAGTTATTGAGTATTGTGGAATGCTAGAAAAGGCTTGATCAAGTGCAATTAGTCAAACAGGGAAGCAACAGCAGGTACTTTTTGGACAACACAGTGTAGACATCATGGAGTGAGGATCCAGGTGCTCAATGAGGCATTTCAAGCCAACATTATCGTACTCGCCACAACAGAGGCCGGCTCTTTCCTCTTCGAGCTAATGACTTTTTGCCGCTCCCCGTTTGCAAATGTTTGGGACAGTGTTGGATGTTCGAGGCAGCGGTGGTCCTCATGCTGGTTTTTTGTGATGCCGCTTCAATGTGCAATCAGGTTGCTCGTATTAAACTTCCTTGTTTCGGTACCACCGCGGCAAACTTGACAACTTTTGTAATCATCTGCAATGTCTTTTAAGGGCTTCAAAAAACCACCACAGGGCCGACCTCACTCCTACTTTGTTAGCACGTTAGCACACGCTGTTGTGATCATGTGGGCTCTGGAGCAGAGTCTGGAATGGACTGCTTGTACTGGAGTGCCGATATCAGGGATTTTAGATGCAGGCCGATATATTCTGACTTTCTTTTTTGTGTGTGCTGATATCGGACCAATATCCGACATCAATATTGAATTAGGACACCCCTATCGTACATAAATACCCACATCTTCTCTAACAGAATACTTTGTCTGTTTTGGTATTATAAAGTTGACTAAGAGGCAAATTACTGTTTTGGTTCTTATTTGGATGAGGCTGTTGTCTAGAGCTAGGTATAGAAGATGGATGGATGGATGTTGCATAGAGCAGAATGATGCTGCCCACAGGAGTCCGGGTGGACGCATGGTATCCTTCCATAGCTGATCCCTGCCTGGACTACACCATCAGACCACATTTTTGGACTATGCTGTATGTTCTTCTTTCCTTTGTGTTCACCTTGACTTCTTGAACACTTCACTTGCAAGCCCAGCAATCCAAACTTCAAGGCTTTGTCCGTTCTATTTGCCGTGCGTGCGTGCGTGCGTGCGTGCGGGCACGCTGCTGGGTGTTAATAGAGTGTAAAATGCCACAGAAGGTCAGCATTGTCATCGTGTGTCTATTTGCAGTGGGACTGTAAAGTTTCCGGCATGAGGCTTGATATTTAAGGCCTGACATGAACGTTTGACGTTCTGTTGATGTTCTGTGGATGCTTTGAGAAATGCCTGCTTTTGGAATATTTACTTTTGGAATTGTAAATGCTCATTTTGAAGAATAAACATGTTGCAGCAGTGCTGGTCAACCATTAGTTTCCCGTGGAAATAGGAATCATCAGGAAAGTGTAAAAAGAAGTTAACCACTGTCAATGTTAAGAAGCCAGTTGTTTTAGAATATTTTTAGAGGATCGTGTTCAGTCGGCACACAGAATGACACAGACACATCAAGGTATTTTAGCCTAAACAAGGGCGTATTTATTTAAGCATCAACACACAAGATATATGATTGCAGCGAAAAAGCCTCTTACCTACGCCAACAGAGTGGAGAGCCAACACCCGTGGAAGAGTTCGCGTCAATCGGCTGGGCGTTCGATCACAACCCGCAGCAGACTCCGTCTAGGTGTTTTCGCTCTCCCCTCTTTATACCAGTCTGTTCGTGCGAGCGTGAGAACGGGGTGGCCGGCCCCGAAACTCAGGCATTCGCACGCAGAGTTACTATTTTTTAACAAGCACCTGGTAGGCAAGGTCAGCAGATATACAGTGGGAAGTGAATATTCAGAACAACATAAACCCTTTCTCACATTTGTATCAAGACAATAATAAGATACAGTGGGAAGTGAATATTCAGAACAACACAAACCCTTTCTCACATTCGTATCCTGGGAAATGAATGTTCGGAACAACACAAACCCATCACCCTTTCACATTCCACTCTTGATGTTCTGAACATCATTTTCCTCAATTCATAAAATCTTCATTATTCATCATGTTCCCCTCCCAATTATTCCAATTTACCAGATTGTGTTGCACCCTCTCAAGTAAATCCGCCCGTGTGTCACAGACAAATTCACCCCACATCATATTCCCCGCAACATGAAAATTCCAAACATAAATATCCGGTCCCCCGCTTTCCACAATTACCTCAATTTTGGTAAGCCCAAAAGGGGCATCGCTTTCACACACAGCAATTCGCATACTACTACCACTGATTAAAAATTATTCTCTCAAGCTGTCTTTTAGCTCGTCTAACATACAAGCAAGTGAATACGTTACATAAGGTTAATATAATTAAGCATCCTGCCAAAATAAACAAGGGTGGCAGTATGGTTTTCCTGGCAGTTACAGACATTCCAGATAAAATATCCCACCAATGATGGGCGGAACTCTGCTGCACTAGCCTCGCTACATGTTTCACTTCATCCCCGGCTATTAATGTGGACACCCACAACCGCGTGACATTGTACCTAGGTCTTTGTATCAGATCCTTCAATTCTGTGGACCGGTCCAATGCGCATTTGAACCGGTCCAGAGACACAGTCCAGGGGTGGCGCAAAACCTCCCACTGCACCGCTGACAATCTGGACTCCTGGGAGTAATTGGTGAGATAATACGTTTGATTATTCCAATGCCACAGGTGTACATCATTAAGGCAGCCAACGAATGGAGCTGAAGGTAACTGTGGGTGTTGTCTCATGGTAGCTACGCATAGGTAACGTGGCCCTACCTGCCATAGCATGTCTCGTGGTGTCTCAACACTCCAATCACATAATGTTACCTGACTATCACTCAAACATGGATTAGCGTGACCCATCTGTAAAGTACATACCATCCCTTGATCAGTTTTATCACATAAATCAGTGTCATAAGTCGTATTTGTTGCGGCTTCAAACCACTCTCCACTCACATGCAGATAATGATATCCATGTATTGATATTACCGGAAGTACTTCATATCGGCATACAGTTTTCACTTGAGTTACATTGTATTGATACCAATAACCTTTGCATTGGGTGCTATTGCAAACAGTTTGTTCCGGAAATAGTTGGAGCCATAGTTTTTGACTAATATTCTAAGTATTTCTCCACTGATGATAATTCCCTGTATAAACTCCAGTTATAAACCTTTCCTTCTGAATGCGTGCATGTAACATTTGCATATTACAAGCAGTCCAATTGGCAATTTGGGTCAGATTCATTAAGGAGCGATAAGTTTCGTTAAACATAGTCAATTGCCAATTGCACTGATGCGTCCATAAATTGACATTACTCAATTGTGTACCCATCCCGTTAGGTAACCACTCCCCAACTTGGTGTAACGCCCGTGATGTATACTGTCCAGTGGTCGACAGCACTGTACGCGTGACCTCCCCGTCGATGGTGTTGGACACCCCCAACACCGTTCCAGTCCCTCCAAGCAGCGTGTCATACCACTCTCGACGTCGTCGATGACATGTTGGGAGATTTGGAAACTTGATTGTCCATGACACCACAGTCCTCTGAGTAGCTTGGGCCATTCGGACGTGAAGAGTTTGTGCCAGGCATGTGTAACAGACGTAGATGTTACAGTCACTGGTGATGTTGGCCATCAGACATGCTTGACCTGCCGGACAGCTCACGTGGTCCTGCACTCGTTCCAGGTCGTTTCTTGGGTTGTTCCCCAATAGTGGGCCACCATGACACCAAGAGCAAGGAGGCGCGTGACCAAAGAGCCGGCACCACCAGGTCCGCGGTCCCCAGCCATCTTGTCGATGTCGAGCCCTCCTTGGCACTCCAGTAAAGCGTTTCCAGTTGATCATTTACCTGCACAAAGAAGCCCAGTTGGACATAGCATCCTACACTTTCTAATCTTCCCTTAAGTAACATTTTGACACAGGTACATTGACCCATTTCTCCTGTCCTGAATACATGACACTCACGGTAGCATCATTTCCCTGTGCTATAATTTCAGCGGGTTGTGGAGGACCATCCCGCTGCTTCACCCACACTTTAGCTCCCACCTTATCTGTTGAACCAAAACCTCTAGTACTTCTAAAAGTAACAACCTCAGGTGGAGTAATCTCCTGTACTGGGGTCATATTGCATGGTTTAATTATTAACTGTGCAATTTTGTCATCCTTTTGTACAACCACGGGTTGTTCCCCCCATAATCTACAAATTACCCCAATTTCTCCTTATCTTTTATTGTTTTAGTAATCTCCTCCTGACCCCCACGGATTCTATATTGTTTCATGGAGATTAACGTTGTCGCTTCAGGTATGGGGAATGGTGCCATGTGCACTTTTCCCACCAAAACAGACTTTATTTTCCTAAGATCTCCAAACATAAACTTCCCGTGTCTTAAATGCAAAGTCATTCCTGTCAAAATGTCCATTCCCACTATCCACTCCTTTATGGGAGTGACTACAACGGTATACTTTTTAATGGGCGTTTGTCCGATTTTTGGTGGTAGTGTTATACTTTTACACTACTTGTCCCCCAATTCCCGTTAGGGGCACGATTTTTCCTTTAATTTTGTCCGGATTTCCACTAATCAACGAGGCCTCAGCCCCTGTGTCCACCAACGCTGTTACCTTTTGTACAGATTTCTTCCAATAAATTTCTAATTCTACATGAGGCCGTATATCCGTGGCGGACCAGGTAGTCTGAAGGACTTGGGCTTGGCCTTCATCCTATTCATCCTCCTCCTCAAACTTAACTCGCCTCTTCTTCCCTTTGTTTATATCTCGACAAAATCAGAGTCACCTCATCTTGTGTAAAGTCCTCCTTAATCAACCGCTGTTCCTGCACCTCAAGCACAGGCTCCATCACAGGCCGCCCGTGTTCTCCTATCACAGGCTGCCCCTGTGCGTCCACCATCTGCCTCATATCTGCTATGCCTTGCACCTGATGTCGTCGTGTAACAGGTTGCATTTTCTTAAATTGCTTTAATGATGGATAAATACTTCGAACCGGGGGCGGATCGGGGAGAGGTCCCAGCCTCTCGTCTGGGTCATCTCCCCATATGTCCCCATCCCAACCCCCGGGATCCCAATCTTCACTCATCCCGGCCACAAAGGAGCGAACTTGCTTCGCATCAACTTTACGGGATGAACGATTTCGGGCGGCACGAATCAATTGCGACAGGCACATAACGGTCTTATCCAATATGCACTGCATTCGCCTTAACTCTTTTTCCTTATCCTGCAGCTGCTTGGTCTGTTGCGCCGTCTGAGCGTTGGCCTTCGCCACCGCTAGATTACGCTCCTTCCATGCCTCTGCACAGATCCACAAACTCTCCTGTGTTCCCCTCAAGGGTGCCTCCTCGTTATATTCAACCTTGTTCAACATTCGTAACAGCACCTCCGCGCTTGCTACAGGGATATCGCCAGCCCACGGCCCAGGGCGTCCCCCGCGTTGTCGTAAGACGGCGCCTATCCCTTTCACCTCGTCAGGGGCTACCCACCCTGACAACACTTCCTCCATGGTGAGGACATCTGTATTCTTCACTTTTCTTATACAGCACAAAGCCATTCTGCATGCAGCTGAACGTGATCCTGCCGACAACGCCAAAAATGTTTTAGAATATTTTTAGAGGATCGTGTTCAGTCGGCACACAGAATGACACAGACACATCAAGGTATTTTAGCCTAAACAAGGGCGTATTTATTTAAGCATCAACACACAAGATATATGATTGCAGCGAAAAAGCCTCTTACCTACGCCAACAGAGTGGAGAGCCAACACCCGTGGAAGAGTTCGCGTCAATCGGCTGGGCGTTCGATCACAACCCGCAGCAGACTCCGTCTAGGTGTTTTCGCTCTCCCCTCTTTATACCAGTCTGTTCGTGCGAGCGTGAGAACGGGGTGGCCGGCCCCGAAACTCAGGCATTCGCACGCAGAGTTACTATTTTTTAACAAGCACCTGGTAGGCAAGGTCAGCAGATATACAGTGGGAAGTGAATATTCAGAACAACATAAACCCTTTCTCACATTTGTATCAAGACAATAATAAGATACAGTGGGAAGTGAATATTCAGAACAACACAAACCCTTTCTCACATTCGTATCCTGGGAAATGAATGTTCGGAACAACACAAACCCATCACCCTTTCACACCAGTCTTGGATAAATGAGGACGGTAATGCAAAGTAGGGTTGAACCATTTAGCGTTTTTCATGAAAATCGCGATATGAGACAACGTGATTACGGAATCTCCAAAGCTGAGTTTTTTGCAGCGCTCCTGACTCACCCAGGATCTGTTATGTCAACTGCTGTCTCCCTATACCACAGACATGCGAGGATCCACTGTAAGCTTCTTGTGTTGCAAATAAGCTCAAGAAAAAGCAAAAGGCGGGAATACAGTACGCACATTTGGATTTGAAATTAGCATGAATGACCTGAACACCAGCCTTGCTGTAGTTCTTTGTCTTACTGGAAATCTGCTGGGATGCCTTTTGTGCACCGGAGGTCATAGCCAGGGCACAAGGGGTTGTCTGGAAGTGTTTATGGAATCACGAGTGCACATGTGAGCTTGTCCAGGCTGAAACGGCATCCAGTGTAGCTGACGGAACATCTGGGGAGGTGATTAGTGCTGAGGAACATCACTTGCCTGCTTCTCGTGGCTCTTTCATTTGTCGCTTGCAACTAATTTGATGTACTGAATTTGTTACAATTGTAAACAATGAATGTCCACGTTAGCATGCTGACTTCTCTTTCAGTACTTAAGACGGAGGCCGCCACAGACTCAAAACATCAGTGGATGCCGTTTTGATATTTGGAATTTGGTCAAAACAGCTAAAAGCAATCCAATCTGCATAGAAGTTTCTGAACAGGAACTGAATATAAGTTTGCGACACTGATCTTCTTCTCCTGCAGAGCTGTCGTGTTATGATGCCATATACTGTACACAGTTGGAAGAAAGTCCCATTATAATGTGTTTATGAGTGGATGGGAGAAGACAGCACCTTTGTGCTTTCTCAGATGAGCTCCCATTTGCTGACAGCATTCATCCTACAATTCAAGGCCAGGTTTGGAGACCAGAAGGAGCGTAGCATCATGACAGACCTGCCAGGTCTTGCTCCTATTCAGCAGTCATGCCTCATCGTCACTAATAAGAGGGTAGTAACCATAGGACGCTGATGAGTCAAAAGAGAGGTGATGATGGCATGGTAGACAGCAGGCTTGTCATTTGTAGAAATCATCTGGCGTACAAGTTGGGAGCAAACAGTGGAAAGTCCATACTGCCAAGTGTGTGGGGGTTTTGTCATGAAGATACAACATTCTATGAGGCTCCTTTTTGATGTAACCGGACCTGGCTCCCCCGACGCCCCCACACCTCGACACCACACCCTTCGAAGAACCCTCGTTAGGGAACACAGCACTGAGTCAGCAAATAACGGCGAGTTGGGCTGAGATCGTCTCAGGAAGGATCCAAGCATATCCTATGGATTGTTCTCACCCCTGACAGTAGGCATGGGCAGTTAGCGCTTTCAAGGTATACCACGGTGTGGAAAAGTCACGCTTTCCAAACCGCTACAATTACGCATCATAGCGTTTCTACCATATGAGAGAAAGTGGGGGTCCAGCACGGCCGCTACGTGGAAATACTTCCCGTCCCGCCCCGTCCCGCCCCGCCCCGTCCCGTCCTGTGTTGTTCCTCAGTCAGAACTGGGCTTCCATGTGTTGCCAAAAGTCGTTAGCTGCCTCGTTAGCATTGAGCGGCTCCAGTACGGTCACCAGTTTTTAAATAATGTTTATTTATGTTTATTGATTATGTTGTGACTTGAGTTGCAGGATTGGCCACAGTAGACTTCATTGGCTACTGCATTTAATGTACTTATTATTACTATTATTATTATTATTACTATTATTATTATTGAAGAAAAACACAATACATAGCTTCCACTTTCATGGTATTATATTTTTAAAAATGACTGTTTTGATTTGACTTTTTTTCTCTTTTCAATGAAGATATTTCAAAATAAGAGCTGTAATTAGAATACAGTGAAAGTGTGATATTTTTCAAGGTTACCATCACATGAGCACAATCTCATACATTTCATGCACGTCTCGCTTAGGGTAGAGCCAGCTCTGTCCCTTCTGTTTCCCGCCCGCTGGAAGAAGACTGGTATTTCTCATTGGGCTGAGAGGGTCATTTTTCCTCCCCTCTCCTCTCCTCCTCCCCCACTCACTTGGGTTATCTCTCATCCTCTCTCTCTCTTCCCTTCAAGCTGAGCACGCCTTTCTTTGCAAAAAGCGCTCCCAACTTTCCCTGTCTCTTGTTCGCTCTTCTTTCTACTTTGCCGCTGGAGGTCAAGCAAGTATGTGTCACATGGTTGCCAGCTCATTTGCATGGCCGGGTTAATGAGCTTAGCGTGCGCTGCTCAGCGTGTACGTGTTGTTGTTGCTGGATAGTTTGTGGTTAGCAAGAGGACAAACGTCAGGAACAGGACCCTCCCTTCTCTCTCTCTCTCTCTCTCTCTCTCTCTCTGTCTCTTTTGCTGTGTCCCAAAGCTTTGACAAGGCTGCTTTGTCGCTGCATCAGCTCCTACACAGCTTTCTTTTCTCCACCAACAACTTTGCTTTTTGCCAAAATGGACCGGAACCCCTGGCCGTGCAATGACATGAGCCATGTCAAGTTTTGCAGCCAAGGTAAGGCTTTTGGAATCTCGGGGGGGGGGGGGGGGGGTTTAGCTTGAGGTGCAGTTTGTGGAGCAGATGACAAGTCACTGAGATGGACGAGATAGGGGTACACTCGTAGATCCGCTCAATGTCCCGCTTTCCAAGCCGCTGTCCTTGCACTGCAGATGTAGCCTCCGAGGACACCAGGAGGCTGAGATAGAGCACTCTGAAGGGCGCAGTGGTCTCTTCAGGGGAGTCAGCTATTTGTGGGCTGTGCATTCACCTGCTCTCCAACTTTCATGGGAATAGTCTGCTTCGTGATGCTCTTTCAGTTCTACTTTGTACTCTGCATGACAGATGAAGTGTTTCGGGGTGTCTGGATGTGCTAACATCACAGTTGGCTTCATTTTGGGTCCCAGAAGGAAACCTACAACTGCAGCTTTAACATAAAAAAATGCAAACTGTTGGCAGGCTTTGGAAGAAGTGTTGCAAAATGCCCCCCAAAAAGCCAACACTCACGTAGAGTCAATGATTGGTGCTTGCTGAAGGGGGAGGTCTTACATCATGCATGATGCATGTATCACCTGAGTGCATCTTACCGTCATGAACGTCAAACCTGTGGACAGGAAGTTGAAGCAATGAAAGCAACAAACTATCAAACGTGAGAAGTACTGTTTATCATCTACAAACGACACTCATTGGGTTGACTTGTTTTGCATGATCGACCGACTGACGGCAGGTCTGCTTCTCATTCCCACGGTCTCCTGACTGAGGGCCGAGTGCTGAGACCTGCTTCCCCTGGTGGGAATAGCTTGCAAGCCACAAGAGCCGGCTCACAGTGTGAGGCTTTTACGCGAGCGGACAGATTTTCTCCCTCAGAATTTTTGACTGGACTACTTTGGTACCCTTTTACTTCCGCCAACGATGTCATGTTTCCATCACGCACATACTGTATGACTTAAGCCGAGGTCACAACCGGTCGTATGTTTGGTCTACGTGCAACACAGACACACGAAGGGCGCACGTGTGATGTGCTGATTTCGGAATCGCTGACCTGCCGCAGAGGTTCTTTGTCATGTCAAACAAACTCTACTGGCACTTATGTGCATGCAGCCAACGTGTGTCTTTCGTACGTTTTCCTGTTTGTCAATTGGCACTTGCACACTCGTGTGTGTGGGGGTGTGTGGGGGTGTGTGTGTGGTGCACCCCACATGCGGAATTAGCAATCAGTAATATTTCTTACATCCTCCATGCGTGTTCAGATCTTATTCCTTCACGCTCACCACATCTACGTTCTCCTCCAACAAAGCGATTTGATTTGGGGAACGCCAAAAAATGCTATGTCCTGTTGTGACCTCGGCATGACCTTTTCCAGCTGCCAGACCCCAGTACATTGTGCTTGCGCTGGCTATGGACTAGTTTGTCACATGCGGTATGCTACAAACACAGACACACAACCCTAACCCTACCCCTTTGCAAACATCTTCAACAAAAACCAAATCATACAAAAAGTGAGCTTTGACTATTTATTTCTTCTTCTAGCAAGCTAAAGTCTCAAGGTCAAAGTTTAAGAGGTTGACTTCCATGCAAGAGAGCATCCTGTACGATTTCAATGAATGATGCAAAATGGAGGAATATGTTTCTGTAGCTGTACCACTTGGTGGTGATCCAAATAAGCATTGTTCCCGTCACATTCTACCTATTAGCTTGAAAGCCTGATTGGCTTATTGTCAGAGCCTTTGTTAAATCTCCATGTTTGCAGCCTTATTGCTGCTTCCCATCTGTTTTCTAACGCTTTGCCTCCTAAGCCTCTATCACTAACTCACACTAGAGCATTCCTACCCTGATAGACTGTTTCATTCCTCCCTCTCCGGGCCCCCGCCGGCCTGCACTCGCACTGAGCATCGGTACTACGACTCGTTTACTTGTCCCATCACTTTTATTCTGCTGTTTTACTGCAATTTCTCTGACTCTGTGGATTATCGCCAGTCTTATTTGCAGTTGGTCTTGAAGTGCATGAGAGGAGCATTCGTTCCTTCCATGAATTACATAACAGGTCTTTATTACGCTCTCCGATGTGGTCACGGGTGATTGGGTGGGCTGTGCTTTAATATTTGGATCATTTTCCGTATCGGTTATTGTTAGTAACCTGCGAGGAGCGATTGCATTACCGTGGATCCCCGCACATTCCTAATTCATTATTCAGGAGCCTGCAAATTTGCTGATTTTTGGTTTAAAAAAAAAAAAAGAAAAAAAAGTCCTCAAAAAGAGCTTGTTTTTTCTGCAGACAAGACATCTCATTCACCATAAGTTGGCAGCAAGGCCAAGACAAATACACGTACCACTGTCAAAACACACAGGAATCATTTTTACCTTGATGGCTTTATGCTTCACTTCTTCAAGCACTGACATTTCACACTTTGTTCTTCAGTCCTTGAACGCACCATAGTTGTTTTGGCTACGTTAGCACTAGCTTTGACAGAACACAAGTGAAGATATGATGCTAAGTCCTTAGTGGAATGCAGCAGGCGATTAAAGCATGTCATGAATCCTTTTGGGTTTACTGTAAAGTTTTTCAGCGTTTTACACCCTTTTTATTTAGTCTTGGTAGTTTATTGTACACAGAAGACTCTTCCTTTAAGTCAGATGGTCCATTAAACCGTTGAGGGTTCGTCTGAGAGACTTTGGCCTCCACACGTTTTGATGCTATCACTTAAGCCCCTCCCCCACTTGAGATGGTGAGTCCACTGCTCCGTGACATCATTCTTATCTTTCCCAGCCGGGTGCGCTTCAGAAGGGTTCCAGGCACATTCTTTGCAACGATTGCAGGCACGGCGTTTGTGTACATGCCAGTGGGTAGCAGAGGCTTTGTGACATCTTTGATCATCTTTGTGTCTGGAGAGTGCAGCGTGGATCTGATGGCCCTCATGTTGCTAACTGGGATTTATTTGGAGTGAACCTCATCCAGTTTATAGATGAGTCTTTGTAGCCTCGGTAAAAGCACTAAGATACAAATGACTGTAGTGTCTGGGTACACTTCATACTGTCCACTATGCTTATGCTATGGCGCCTTATGGAGCCTTATGGTGCCTTATGGAGCCTTATGGCGCCTTATGGAGCCTTTAGGATTAATGGTAATACACTCCTGGATGGAAACTTTTACCTCCGAAACGATTGTTCTTGGTGTGTTCTTCCTAGTTCTCTAACTAGTCCTCCAGCAAGTCTACACTTTTAAAATGACATTTGTGATGAATTTATGGGCGTGTGTACGTAACCACCAAACGGTGTAACAAAGGAACACTCGTTCAGGTGGTGGAATGGTTGTCTCCCAACCTGAAGGTTGCTGGTTCGATCCTCATCCTTGGCCAGATACTGAACCCCCAGTTGCCCCAGTGGGTAAATGTGCTAACAGTGGCAGTGTCAGAGGTGATGGAGCAGATGTGGAACTAGTACCAGTACCAGTACCAGTACCAGTACCAGTACAGTACTTGGCCTCCCCCTGAAGTCCACTCTGAGAGGATAAAGTGGAACCACATGTTTGTCCCAGAGAGTCGCATGGATCAAACCACTCATGTCTAGCAATGCCAAAAAAACAGTGGACTAGAATTGTATTGTACTGTGTATTGTATTATTGTACTGTGTATTGTATTATTGTACTGTGTATTGTATTATTGTACTGTGTATTGTATTAGTGTACTGTGTATTGTACTGTGTATTGTATTATTGTACTGTGTATTGTATTATTGTACTGTGTATTGTATTATTGTACTGTGTATTGTTCTGTGTATTGTATTATTGTACTGTGTATTGTATTAATGTACTGTGTATTGTATTATTGTACTGTGTATTGTATTAGTGTACTGTGTATTGTACGGTGTATTGTATTATTGTACTGTGTATTGTATTATTGTACTGTGTATTGTATTAATGTACGGTGTATTGTACTGTGTATTGTATTAGTGTACTGTGTATTGTACGGTGTATTGTATTATTGTACTGTGTATTGTATTAATTTATGGTGTATTGTATTATTGTACTGTGTATTATACTGTGTATTGTATTATTGTACTGTGTATTGTACTGTGTATTGTATTATTGTACTGTGTATTGTACTATTGTGCTGTGTATTGTATGAATCTGATCCGAGTGTTTGTGAGGTTTTAGGAATTAGAAGGAGGATGTCTCCCTGGGCGGTCCTGCATTGTATTGGTGTTGTCATGGTCGTGGTAGCGCTCAGAGACAATGATGTGCTTGAACTTCCTGGCGCTGTCCCAGCTACATGGCAAGGCAACCTTGACGTGTGATTGGACTTAACAGCGGTGATGACACACCAGCTGTCAGTCCAACACTGCGGCATGACATCATACACACGCTCATACTTAACATGGAGACGTCCTGAAGTCATACAGCCAGGACTTGTCTCTTCAGGTTGGACAATTGCAAGTCTTTAACCTCGCAAGCCTTGGGACCTTTAGCTAGCAAATGATTGGTACATGTGAGTGTGCATGAACAGCATGAATGTTGCTATGGAAGGAAAGCCTTGGAAGGTTATTGCAGATGGAGTTGTGGAGTTTGCATGTTCTCCCCGTGTGTGTGGGGGCTTTCTCCAGGTACTCCGGTTTCCTCCCACATTCCAAAAACATGCATGTTAGCATAGCTCCAGCATACCTGCGACCCTAATGAGGATAAGCGGCATAGAAGATGGATGGATGATTTCTCAAGACGAGCAGACTAGCTTGTTAGATTTTAGATTTTTAGATTTTTTTTTTTTTAGATTTTTTTTTTTAGATTTTTTTGAAGGTGGCGCAGTTTTGCCTTCATGATGATGATGATGATGATGATGACAGAGTCTTGTGCTTTTCTCTCCTCAGGAATCGGCAGTGACAGCCGTATCACACTTGTTGGTAAGCCAGCGCTACAGAGGCGAGCTCTTAGGTAAGATTCCACAATGCATGCTTTGTTTTGCTTTTGCTTCTGAATGTCATCCCAAAAGCCAACATGTCCTCAGTGGCGCTGGCTGACCATCAGTCTGTTTAGAAGATTGGAGCGATATCATGAAGGAAGTCGATGCATGCAGGGTTGGTCCAGCTCAGCATGTTGGCAGGCTGTCCAGTCCTCCACCCAGCCTGGATGTTAATGTTAGCCTTCATACGCTTGTTAGCTATGCAGCACTATCACAGGTGCCCCTCAGGGTACGGTGCTCTCCCCTTTCCTCTTCAACCTCTACACCTTGGACTTCACGCACAACTCCACACAGTGTCACATCCAGAAGTTCTCCGACGACACAGCCATCGTTGGTTGTGTTTCAGAGGGGAATGATCTGGAATACAGGACGGTCATCAGGGACTTTGTCAGCTGGAGTTAGCTTAACCAGCTACAACTCAACACCAGCAAGACAAAGGAGATGATCATTAACTTCCAGAGGAAAACATCTCACTTCACACCGGTGAACATCCAGGGAGCGGACATAGAGTTGGTAGACAGCTACAAATTCCTGGGTGTTCACCTTAACAACAAACTGGACTGGTCCGTCAACACCCACGCCCTCTACAAGAAGGGCCAGAGTCGCCTCCACCTGCTGAGGAGACTGAGGTCCTTTGGTGTGTGCAGGATTCTCTTACGGACCTTTTATGACTCTGTGGTGGCCTCTGCCATCTTCTATGCTGTGGGCTGCTGGAGAGGGGGCAGCACGGACAGGGACAGGAGCAGGATCAATAGGCTGATCAGGAGAGCGAGCTCTGTCCTGGACGGTCCTCTGGACTCCGTGGAGGAAGTGGGGGAGAGAAGGATGTTGGCTAAGCTGACATCCATCATGGACAACACCTCTCACCCGCTACATGACACTGTTGTTTCCCTGAGCAGCTCCTTCAGCAGCAGACTGTTACACCCACGGTGTAAGAAGGAGAGGTTCCGCAGGTCCTTCATACCGACCGCTGTCAGGCTCTACAACACCTGCACCACCTGAACCATGTTGTAGTCACTATGTATTCTTTACTTGCGTATCTTGCTTGCTGCTGTAACAAGTCAATTTCCCCGCTGTGGGATAAATAAAGTACAAATACAAATACAATACAATCAGTGTTGTCACACCAAACATTGGAAACGTTGCGATCAAAGCAGGAATAAAAGTGTTTCTGTTTGTCTTTCTGACTTTCCCAGCTCTCTGGAAGCACATTGTACTGTTTGCTTCTGGATGTCTGGATCACAACTCAACTCATGTCCCATAAGTGAATGGGATCTGAGTTGTCCCACATCAAGGAATTGTAATTGTAATTGTAGCTCACTTCGTGAATTTGTCTCAGCGCCACCCAATCAAAGAAAAAGTCGGACTTCCCCTCCATCAAACTCATAGAAAGTATGACTGACAGAACGACGCGCTCAAATTGCAAACCTTTTGCATGTAAAGCGTACGTGGTGGGCGTGGCATGGAGGTGGAGTTTCCACCTTCGCCATTGACCATCAAAGTGTCTTAATTGACTGCAAATGGTAACAAGCTTACATGGCAAGTAAGAATCCAAGCCTGAACCATGTGGTGCAGCTCCCCAACGAGGCCACTCCTAAATTGACTGGCTAGCGCCTCCTATAAATACATTTTAAAAAAAGATCCCCCGCCACCCGTTTCATGGATCTTTACAACATGACAGGACGTCATGACAGGACGCACATATTGCCCAACAAACGGGAAGTTGGCCATTTTGGTCTCAGGTGGCAATTTTGGGGTGAAAACCGGGGGTTGTCTTTGGACCAAGTAGTCGTAACTGAAGAGAGATGAGTTGTATTGTCTCAGATGGAATGATGTGTTGGAGCTGGAACATCCCATCAGTCCAGTGGCATAAAGTGCACAGACAGGGGTTATGTTTCAGGCCCACCAGAAAAATATGAATTCTTTTTTTTACCACAAATGCTGGAATTTGCGGGCCAGTGAATGAACAAGTGGTCCTTTGGATCCACTGGCAAAGCAAATACAGCCTGCTTCTTCAATGATATCATTCATAACCATCCTGCCTCTTATGCATTTATATTTGTATTTATATTTATGAGTGTTGATCAAATTGAAATGAATACGGTGCTGGGTGTGGAATGTCCACACTTCCACAGCTCAGTGGGTCTGTGTAAGAAATGCTTCTGCTTCTTCTTTCCTCCCTCAGCTTCCAGAAGGAATTCTCCTTTGACGAAAAAGACAACCTCGTCCAAGTGGCCAAAGATATAGATGCTTGTCTGTCTGCTAATCTCCCCAAAGGTGAGTTTCATTTCAGCTTTGTTTCCTTCTTAAAATGAACACGTGACAGACGCTTCAACAGAGCCATGGTCATATGGTCATGGATAGAACTGATGTTATGCTTCATATGCTGTGATTGGGTGTTAGTCAGTATGTTAGCCACCGGGAAGAACAACGGCCATGTCTCAGATGGCCTCCAGATGTCCCTGTTAGCTTGCTCTTGTGATTGACTAGCTTATGAATTTGTGTTGTTGCTGTATTTGATATCTTTTTCTTCTTCTCTATTTAGTGTCTGAGTTGAGGAAACGATTTGAAGGTCTGACCGCAAGCACGAGTGACTGGGAAATGAACAGGTGGGGAGACCACAACACCACGACACCACTGAACACGACCACAACATCCCTCTTGTGTGTGTGCGTAGAAAGGAGCGTATTGCTCGCCGACTGGAGGGCATCGAGGGGGAGGGGCATCCATCTCTCCTGCCCGCCCTGGTGGCCAACCGACTTTTGGAAGAGGATACACCACGATACACCCGTGCATCGGATCCTTGTGAACCTTGTGCTGGTGAGCCATTAACAATACACAAGTCTTTTCTATGCACTTGTTTGGTAACAACTAACTTGTGTCCAATCACAAGTTACAGTGCACAGGTACGGGATGGAGGGATTTGAAAGGCCAGAAATGCAGACGATGGCTCCACAGCAGCAGTCCAGGGCTCAAAGCCGATCAGACGCCAACGCCTCCAATCAATACATCTGCAGTTCTTCTTCCACCAAGTTAGAGTCCAAAGCTGAACGCATCGCTCGCTACAAGGCGGAGAGGCGTAGGCAGCTAGCCGAGCGCTACGGCATCACTTTGGACCAGGAGACAGACGTGGACTATCCGTCCCGCTACAGTCGTACTCAGAAGGAGTCGGGGGGCGCAGAGAGGCGAAAGAAAGAGGAGTTAGTTGGGGAAGAACGGCGTGATGTCAGCCCGTGCAGAGGGCCCAGTGTGCCCCCCCACAGCCCTCCCGAGCTGGACTACGAAATGAGTCGAACCAGAGCGGGCTCGTTCTCAGAGACGGAGCAACTCATGAACCTGGAGAATCAACGCAGGGGAGCAGCTCATGAGCCGTCCTCTTCCACCTACATGGACGTGTCATCGCCACCCTCCTCCTCCTCCGCACCTAAACACGCCACCTCACCTGGTGACCTCTTCATCGAGCAGCAGGCCCATAACATCCTCAGCAGACAAGGGTGAGTCCTGCTTTTCATGTTCTTCCTTCATCTAAGATGACAGATGACATCACGTGCAACTTTATTCATCCCTTGGATGGCTGCCCTCAGCAAACGTAGTGGGGGTGTCCCAATACCACAGCGACACTGCAGCCTTGACTATCATGCTGATAGCCAATCTCTGGCCACCTCACGATTCGATGCGATTACCATTCAGAGGCCTGCGATGCAATGATAAAATGATTTTTCATGCTTCTCCATACGTCTTTTTTTGTCACCAGTAGTAATTTTTTTTCTATTCACTAAGTCCCCAACTTACGAACACAATTGGTTCCAGACGACCGTTCTTATGTCGAATCGTTCTTAAGTAGGGGAAAAGGTAATATTAGCAATGATATAGGTACTACATGTACGTGTATACATATACAGTATATGTGTATGTATGTAAATATGAGTTTGGATGCAGTAGTAATATTAAACCAGGATAATTAATGAAAAAAACAATAATAAAAGTGATATAATAATACGTAATGATAAATGTTATTTACCTTTGAAGAGGAGTGGTCCAGCATACGTCGTTGTGGAGGAGGAGGAGGAGGAGGAGTTATTGAAAAAAAGGACAAATGGTGGTGGTGGTTAGACTCTTCTAAAAGAGGTAGTGTTCTGTGGGTGGTGTAGAATTAAGCAGGCCTATTAACTCTTCATAAACTTTAATCACGCGCTCTGTCCGGGTTGTATCATACAACTACAATGTAGCTTTCTCTCTCCTCCCCTCCTCCTCCTCTTGTTCTCCCTGTTGGTCCCATTAGCAGTGTCACAGTGCCCTCTGCTGGTCAAGCATGTACAAAATAAAATAAAATATAGACCAGTGGGCTTGTGTTCGTATCCGCGAATGTTGGCAAGTTGGATGTTCGTAAGTTGGGGACCTCGTGTAGATCATTTCTTTTTGCTTACTGTGCACTACGAAAGCACTACGGAGTTTACGCTCAGACAATCTGGTAGCATCTTACACTTAGGTGCACCACCATAAACTGTCTGGGCGGCACTTCCGCTTTCCGAGTTCTGTAGTAGTGTGGCATGATCAAGTGATATTAGTCATGATCCAGTGGTATTAGTCATAAGTGATATCAGTCACACTGAGAACTTGAATAGTCATGAACAGTCGGTATGATAAAGTTGTTCATGCATGTGTGGTGTAATTTTATGGAACATGTGGTGGTGGTTACTGTAGGTCTCATGTAGCGAAGATCCAGGTGCTCGATGAAGCGTTTAAGCTAAACAAACGTTACTCACCACAGACAGGGGCTAGCTCTTTTCTCCCCTAGCTAACGACTTTTTGCCATCCTGTGGGAGTTTGTCACACTTTGCAAACGTTTGGGAGAGCGTCGGTTGTTCGAGGGAACCAGAGCTTTGTTTTTTGCTTCCGTGGTCTTGTGAAAATCCCCATGCTGTTTTTTGTCATGCTGCTTAGAATTGTGCAATGAGGTTGCTCGTGTTGAGCTTCCATGCTTCTGTGCCACCACGGGGGACTTGTTCATGGCAGGTTTTGCACTCAGCTGCAAACTTTGATGGCCCTCCTACTCCTTCCTGCTCTGTTAGCACGTTGGCACAGGGGTTGGTGTGATCACATGGGCTCTATGCTGGATAGAAGTTTGGGAGAGGAGTCTGGAGTGGACTGGACAGCTAACTTGAGAATATACTTTGTGATGCTGTGATGTCATTTCTTCTTTCACGATTTCTGTCTTCTCTCCACCGCACTATTCCTCTCATCCATGACCAAACGTGTCCTTTACATGTCCTTGTTTGTCATTGAGTCGATGAAATAACGGGCTTTCCTGTTGTTACTTTATTGACTTGATGGGGTACAGCCGTGGCATGAGCTCAGCTTTGATGGAACACCCCACAATTAAATGTATCATTTCTTTCCTTTTTTTACAAAATAAAAAATCATGCAATGTTCATAAGAATGGAGATGTTTACTTTTACATGCCCCCTCAGTACAAGAGTTATTATTCTTCTTATTGCTGATCTAACGGAGGTAGAACATAGCGTAAAGTCTTTTAGTAAACATCTGTTCTCTCATGACTTTAATTGCACCATTCAATCAGCCAGCAATGTTCATGAAAGGTCTCGTTAGAAGGTGGGTGGGCATTCTCCTGTCATGAAGGTGGATCTCATTGTGAACAGAATCTCATTTCAGTCACATTTCCCTCCAACTGTACAGTACCAGGCCAAAACTGTGCACTGATTGGTTGCTTGAGACCGATGCTGAGGGCGACACCCACTCTCTAATCAACTGGCCATCGAGGTATGCCCACATTAGTCGTGTCTGACCCAGAGTGGTTCCTGTGCAGTTGGACTTCCTTTTAGCCGTCAAGCCTGAGGAGCAGTGCTTCTTAAAATGTGGACCAGTTCAGGATGGTTGGATCTGTGGGTGGTACATAAGGTCCTCAACTGGAACTTTTAAGAATCAGTGTTTTTCAGCCATGACTGCCAGCTGGTCCCATCATCCTCGCCATCCTCGCCATCCAAAGTTCCTAAAACATAACTTCATTGTCACGTTCATTCTTGTGTCAACACCTGAATCCCTCACTCAGATACATTCTTATCACATCCATTCATATTCTTATGACATGCAATCATCATACACTAATAACCAATCATATCACATCATTGTACACTACATAACCTACAGTTGGTCTGTGCTACTTATTTCATTTCTTATTTTTAATCTGACTTTTGTGGTTCTAATGAATGGTGTGGTGTGTGCTGATATTGATGTCATAGAATTTATGGTATTAGATATCTTGTATTGATCATTATTGTGCTTTTATTATTGTAAGTTTTTGATCTTTTATGGGTTATTGCACTTAAAAATCCATCAATTTCCAATGCCGCTTATCCTAATTAGGGTCGTGGGAGCCTATCCCTGCTAACTTTGGGCGAGAGGCGGGGTACACCCTGGACTGGTGTCCAGCCAATGGCAGGGCACATATAGACAAACACTCACATTCATACCTATGGACCATTTAGAGTCTCCAATTGTCAGGTTCAAGCAACCTAAAACATTCTAAAAACAATAAGAAAGAAGAAAGAAGACAACAAGATTGCTTTTACTCGCAAGGAGAACAGACAGAGTTGTACTCAGTTTACAACCTCGATCCGTTCTGAGTAAACTCTGCGTTCTCTTCCCTTTTATTCTGTTGGGGATTCCCTAGTTACACAGAGCACGTTGCAGCTCTAAGGGGAGGGGGAGCACAACAGCTGCAACGTGCCAGGACATTCTCCAGGTGTGTGTGTGTGTGTGTGTGTGTGTGTGTGTGTGTGTGTGTGTGTTCACATAAACAACAATCAAGAGTGTGAATCTGTAAACATGCAGCAGGCTCAGAAACAGGAGGTTCAAAAGGTCCGGTGTATAAAAGAAAGCACATCGTAAATCCAACAGTTACACCAGAACATTCCAAGCATCTGTTGTTTAGCAGTTCCTGTTTGTTCTTCTTGATCTACAAAGAGTCTCTGTGGATGAGTACATAGAAAAGATAACAAGTAATCATGACTAAGGAAGGAACAAAATCAGCTGAGCGCTGATGCGGTCAAAAGGAGTTCCTTCATCTTCTTCTCCGTAGCCCCATAAACTTTACTGCTCAGACACACACACATACAGAGGCTATAGTGGTTCAAACAAAGGAAGATACATTCTTTAAGACAAATATATGATAACATTTATATACATTTCTCCAACACCAATGAAGCTAACATGCATGTTTTTGGAATGTGGGAGGAAACCGGAGTACCCGGAGAAAACCCCCACACACACGGGGAGAACATGCAAACTCCACACAGAAATGCCCAGGGGAGAATCGAACCCAGATCTTCCTGATCTCCTGACTGTGTGGGCAACATGCTAACCACTAGGCCACCGTGCTCACTTAAACATAAGTAAATGTATGTACCAAGTAACACCACATGTTGGACATGAATGCAGTACAGAGAGCAGATGATAAATTGTAGACACAGAAACGACACGATGTCATGTCAGTAAGATCCATCAAATAAGACTTTTCTTTAGTAGAACAACAACGTATAGACATGTTCTGTGTGGAAGTATTCTGCAATGACTTCTGTGAAAATAAACTTAAATTAACTTGACCTTGACCTCTAGGTGTGGCCCTGCCCCCCAAATATAATGTTGGGGCAAACACTCTATCTGATACGCCATTCCCCGTCAACACAAGGAATGTATGTTGTCTTCATGCAATGTACGCTATACTCTGTCAGTGTTGTTCAGGTACAAATATTAACCAGACCCTTTTCTCTCTGAAGAATCAGAGGTAGGGAGAAGCTTGCGAAGGAAGAAGGTCACCAGAGGGGCTCAGAACTAGGAAGCCTCGCTGAGGCTCCGCTGTACGGCAGACAATTTCAGCAACAGTCATCTACGCCTTACAATGCAGACCCGGCAATTCCTCAGCAGTCGCATCGTCACCCTCATGCTCCGCACACTCGCAGAAGGCCCCTAGGAGGACAAGATGTTGGTGTTTATCCCAGTTATCTCTCCATGACCTCTGCTGTTCCATCCAGAGCAGGGCAGCTTGCAGATGAAGAAAGCAAGGAGTCGGGTGGTATTAAGACAGAGGGTCTCCTGAGGAGTAGGAAAGCAGTGCTGCCCTCTGAGATCCGCCGCAGGGAGAGGAGCACAGAGGACCCACGCAGAGGAAGGGGAGAAGATGAGATGTTTGATGAGAGAGAAGATCCTGGAAGGACAAGTCACAGAGGAAGAAGGGAAACAGCTGAGCCATCCAAACACGCAGAACACACCAGCAATCACCAGCGAACAGCCCCCAGCAGGACCAGAGAGATGGAGAATGCCAGCCACATCCGACCCAAAGCATCACCAAGCCGCTCTGCATGGGATTCTGGTGATCATGAGGGCCGTCTTAAACACGTTCAAGATCCCCGGCAGCTGAAGAAAAGTAAGGAAGATGTTCCTCAGGACAGCCTTGTGTCGGTGGCCCAGCTCCGACATTCTTACATGGAAAGCACCACCACTCCTCCGAGCAGATGCAAAGCTGAGCTGTACGTGGAAAAAGCTAAGCTAGCCATGCCCGCGCTCACGCTCGTTATTTAACATTAGCATCGCTGCTCATTGCTTAACAACCAGCACTGCTGTCATGCTGTGAGGACTACTAAAACACCAAACACAACCTTTTCTGTGTTTACTAAATACTCATCATGAATAACTAACTACATTTTCTTTATTTCCATCCATCCATCTTCTACCGCTTATGCGAGATCAGGTCACGGGGGCAGCAGCCTAAGCAGGGAGGCCTGGACTTCCCTCTCCCCGGCCACTTCGTCCAGCTCCTCCCAGCGGATCCCGAGGCGTTCCCAGGCCAGTTTGGAGACATAGTCTCTCCAACGTGTCCTGGGTCTTCCCCGAGGCCTTCTGACGGTCGGACTTGCCCTGAACACCTCCCCTGGGAGGCGTCCGGGACACATCCTGACCAGATACCTAAGCCACCTCATCTGGCTCCTCTCAATACGGAGGAGTAGCGTTTCTACACCAAGTTTCTCCCGGATGACAGTGCTTCTGACCTTATCTCTAAGGGAGAGCCCAGCCACCGTACGGGGAAAACCCATTTGGGCCACTTGTACCTGCTTGTCCTTTTGATCACTACCCAAAGCTCATGACAATAAGTGAGGGTGGGAACGTAGATCCACCCGTAAATTGAGAGCTTTGCCTTTCGGCTCAGCTCTGTCTTCACCACAACGGACCGATGAAGAGTCCGCATGAGAGAACCATGGACTCGAACTTGGAGGTGCTGATTCTCATTCCGGCTGCTTCACACTCGGCTGCGAACCGATCCAGTGAAAGTTGAAGTTCACGGCTTGATGAAGCCAACAGGACCACATCATCTGCAAAAAGCAGAGATTCAATCTTGCAGCCACCAAACCGGAACCCCTCAACGCTCTGGCTGCGCCTAGAAATTCTATCCATAAAAATGATGAACAGAATCGGTGACAAAAGGCAGCCCTGACGGAGTCCGACCCTCACTAGAAACGTGTCCGACTTACTGCTTGAATGCGAGCCAAACTCTGACACCGGTCATACAGGGAACGAAGTCTGGTACCCCATATTCCCGGAGTACTTCTCACAGAATTCCTCAAGGAACACGGTCGAATGCCTTCTCCAAGTCCACAAAACACGTGTAGAACCTCCCATGCACCCTCAAGAACCCTGCTGAGAGTGTATAGCTGGTCCACAGTTCCACGACCAGGACCAAAACCACACTGCTCCTCCTGAATCCGAGATTCAACGATCAAGCGGATCTTCCTCTCCAGAACCCCTGAATAGACGTTACCAGGGAGGTTGAGGAGTGTGATTCCACGATAGTTGGAACACACCCTCCTTTATTTACTAGATACTAATCACAAATAACTAAAAACCAAACACTACCTTTTCTTTGTTTACTAAATATATTCCAACACCAGTACTGTACACGTGCATGTGCTTAAGGCTGTGTCCTATACTGACATTGAACCTCTCCGTCTGCTGCCCTCTAAATATTTCCATCAGACAGTGTCATGCAGCCGTAAATTGGAATGTCTTGGTCATGGACGCTAGGTAGAACAGCCTCCAAATACGCAAGCGGTAGGTTTTTGCTTGAGTTAACATATGAGAATTGTTAAGATACACGATGAGAATTGTTAACGTACACGATAAGAATTAACGTACACGCAGCCCATCACCCCTGCTGAGTGCCAGGAGACCACTAGGTGCTCTGGATGCGTGTGAACAACATTTTGTACAGTAAAATTTGATAATCACATTACCACCATCAGCAAGATTAGAGTTTGTCACAGACCAGAAAATGTGAGGAGTGTAACGGCACGCCGTCATCACGCTTCCATACGAACCTCCAAACATAAAACTGCTTAGCTTTGGTCCAAACAGCTGATGATGATTTGGAACCATGATTTGGAAAATTCAGCAAAAAAGTGCAAACTAACACAACACAAATTTAGGGCCAAGTGTTTCCAACTGACAGAAGAAGCGTTCAAGCTCGGGCTTCTCCTTGGCACTATCGCTAGCAAAGGCTGGACAGCATCGGGTTTGTTTACCACTTCCTGCCCCTGACTTTGAATGTGTGGGAATGGCTACGCCTCTACTCAACCCATTCTGGTCCAGACTGAAAAATGTGATTCCAGTGTGATTGGGCCTGAGGGCCGGGGTGCTGACATGTGATCATAGCAAGAAAGTATGAATTGTTCTTTGTGGAAGCGAACTCACTTCTGTAATGCTGCTTAACTCTCCAGCTTACTTTGCTTTACCCAAACCCCAACGCTGCACTCCTCTCCTCATCCTCCGTGCACGAGCTTTGCTAACCGGCCGTCACATGCTCATGTCTTCTGCGTGGAATTATTGTCTTCTTGCTCTTAACTCCTTTTCTTTTTGCCCTTTTTAAAGGTCCTGTGCGAGTTCAGCGTTTGCTTCCAATGAAGGTAAAAAGTGTCTTTCTATTCGTTTTGCTCATGATTCAACGACTTTCACAATCAACCCCGTGAACCCAAAGCTTATCTTTTCTACCTCATATTATTATAACATATACATGTCTTTACTACCTGATATTATTATTATTATTATTATTATTATTATAACATATACATGCCTTTACTACCTGATATTATTATTATTATTATTATTATTATTATAACATATACATGTCTTTACTACCTGATATTATTATTATTATTATTATTATTATTATTATTATTATTATAACATATTCATGTCTTTACTTGTTTGATGCTGCAATGACTTCCCAGTCCAAGTGTGTGACTGAGCTGAGCTATCACAAGGTTGGCATTGCCATGCTTCATTTTTCCCTCTCTTCCTTTCCTTCCTTCCTTCCTTCCTTCCTTCCTTCCCGTGTGTCTGCGTAGGTGAGGAGGAGAAGCTGGATGAACGGGCCAAGCTAAGCGTGGCGGCCAAGCGCTCGCTCTTCAGGGTGAGTTTTGCCATGCATGCATGCATGGAGGCGTGTCAGCTGACTTAGAAATCTGCAGCTGACTGCTTCTTGAAGCATTCTCACGCCGCCCATTCTCACTGTCAGGTGCCTCAAAGGCTAGAAATATTGATATGCTTTCTTGAAACACTTGGATGAGACATCGTGGAAAGTTCAAGAGAACAGGGATTCACGTTTGCATGAGTGTTGAATTGGCCTAAAGTCGAGGATTCCAATGTGCAGGCAATTCTTGTCCCTTTGGAGACTGACTAGACCATATCATCTCATTTTTGCTCCTCCACTATTTCACTGCAATGCACACCTGCCTCAGGTCGACGCCGCAGCCAGTTTCACTTTCTTTGTTTAGTTTGTGCGCGTGGCGTGACGTGCACCTCCAAAAAAATCCCTAAGCAGCTGCGACACGGACCATCGAGGCTGTGATTGGTCGTTTTGGAGAAGCTCATTTCCTGGGTGGATACGACACTCAGCGTACAGCCCACCTCCATAAACCTCTTCTTCTCTGATTTTGGATCAGCATTTGCAATAAAAATGAATGCGCTCCAGCTGCAGAAACACAGCTAAATAATCAACGAGAGTTTGTCACGTCACGCACTCGACCCTGATGAAGAGCTAGCGCTACCAAAGCAGTGGCATGGGTGCTAAGCGTGGCCCAGGGGCTCTTTTTTTTCGTTTGTTTTTTTAGTAACTCGGAGCACATTGTCAAAATAAACAAAACAAAAAAACAGCAAAAATGAGAAAAAATGTCTACTAATTAATAATAATAATAATAAGAAGAAGAAGACAAAGCTTGTATATGTATGAATGACGTTTTTAACATTTTTAAAAACAACAAATAGTATACTGTATATGAATATATCATATACAGTAGACGCCCCTACAACGTAAATAATCCGTTCCGAGAACCTTTATGTTATAGGGTTTTTATGTTATACGAAGCGTAAAATACATGTAAATAGCCTAATCCGTTCCAAGATCTTCCCAAACTCACCCCTTTGGCCCTTGAAAATATTCAAAGTCCACCAAATATGGTGGGAAAATATAAGAAAACATTAGCATAAACATAGTAGAGTAACATTTCAATATAATATAAGGTAATAAATAAGATTACTGTAAATGAATAAAACTGAAAAACAAAAACAATCAACTAGTTTAAGGGCGACTACGATGAGGAAGGAAGCAGCATGTCTCTCACACAAACTCACAGACGCGCGGGATAGGTCAGCCAATGAGATGAGAGCGTAGGCGGTGCCCCTATAATCAGCCAATGAGATGAGAGCGTAGGCGGTGCCTCGATAATCAGCCAATGAGAGCGTGAAGCGTCAGAATTTCTGGATAATTTCCTGCTTGGTTTCTATCGACAACTTTTCCCTTTTTTTCTTCTCACTTACACTTGGTTTAGGGCCCATGACTACGGTAAGTTAACACAAAGAAAAGTAAAAAAATTAAGAGATTTCAATGCGTGCGAACTAGTTTAAGGGCGACTACGATGAGGAAGGGAGAAGCTTGTCTCTCACACAAACTCACAGACACACTGGATAAGTCAGCCAATGAGATGAGAGCGTAGGCGGTGCCCCGATAATCAGCCAATGAGAGCGTGAAGCGTCAGAAGGCGTCACCAAGTGTACTCTGTTAGTTGTCAAATCGAATTTCTGAACTTGCACCAACTTGACGCTTTACGTTATATGGAATGTCTTGCGTAATACGATGCAAAAACTTTACATAAATTCTTACCTAAAAGGAGGTTTACGTAATGCGAGGTACTACTGTATGTACTCATGAAATGTCTTCAAGGTTGTCAGACTGCAATCGTTTTCGGTCTTTATCCCCACTTTTGTCCCAGGAGTTGGAGAAAAATATTGTGGGAGAAGCTAAGCCGCGCTCCAGGAACGCTGCAGTGGACCGCAGGCTAAGACGGACACAAGACCGATCCAAAACTCAGCCTGTCACCACTGAGGAAGTGGTCATCGCCGCCACGTGAGTCTCAACAGCTTTGGTGACGTCTTTGCAGATCTGCCAGTAGAGTGGGATTCATTATTTACATTTTTAGCAAAGGGCACACTTGATAGAAGTTCTATTTGAGTGCATTCTTTGTTTACTCTTGCACAATTCAACGTGTCCGAAAAGGAGTAGGAAGAAGCAATGCTTACCCCTCCTCCATGTCTACAACGGATCATTTATTCAATAAGTCATTTATTTACATTTTCTCATTAAACGGGAATAACGGAGTAAATCAAGTCAAAAATAAATACAAATACATAAATATAACAATAAGAAATTTATATAAATAAGTATAGAAAAAAGAAACCAGAAAAAAGAAACCTTTTTTATAAAAATATGATCTATAAAATATCGTCAGTATATTTCTATTTAATACACTATATGTACAGTATAATCACAAAATATACAAATGGTTAGAAATGCATCATTATAATTAAGAAAGTAAGATGTTGAATTGTACGAATGTAAACAGGTGATGTCCTGTCATGGAACTTGTTAATCAACGTGTCCATCATAAAAAAATCAATAAATTGTGACCAAATCAATGTACAGTTGTGTTTTCCAGCATATTTTGGATGACTTTCTCTCCTTGAGACATCTGGAAATAATTGCCTATTCTATTTGTCTTTTCTCTTTTGCTGTTATTATGGTGCGTGTGCGTGTGCGTGTCCTGTAGCGCCCCCACTCACATGCCACAGGCTGTGAGCGTTGACACAACTGTCGCACGCGCCTCAAACCCCACCCTCCCTCCAAGCAGGTACACGGGTCATGCATGTGCACCAACGCTCGCTCCCGCCTGCCAGCGTGTGACCCCATGACTCTGATTGATGTTGACTAACTGAGCCACGTGGAGTTCTGATGAAGTCCAGCATGCTTTGTGGTGCTTTAACATTGGAATGAGGGACTGCTTTGGGTTGTATTGTCCTCTGATGTCGGAGGTGTGTGAAGTTTTCCTGCTGAGGGATGCATCGTGAAAAACCAAAGGATGTTTTAATATTTTCCACTTTCTAAAACGACTGGAAGCAACCCAACATAGACATGCTCATAAGTTAGACATAAAACAGCCTGCAGCTCAGCTTTGTGTTGAAGCTGACAAAGCATATTATTATTATTAGTAGTAGTAGTAGTATTATTAGTATCAACGTTGCTCTTTTTTCCTTTTTTTTCTTGGAATGTCCCCAATAAAAACAAACAAACAAGCTGTGGAGCGCTAATCCCCCTGTGGGACACACGTTGGACATGCATGTCCTGTGTGGTGCAGCTGAGCTGAGTACCTCTGCTGATTGTGTAGGACCGTGTAGCATGTTATGCTTGGGAAGATGGCTGGCATGTGCACCTTTCAGATCCGATTCTGCCGCTTTCCTCTGGGTTTACAGCTTTGGGGGGGCAGATATGGCGACATGCACACACACACACACACACACACACATGCACATGTGCAGAACAGCCAACCATATTGCAGTCACTTCTCCACAGTTGCATTTGTCAACCTTTCATAATGGAAATTAATGAAAAGACTTTGGGCTCGGCGCCCTCCTAATAAACCTTATTTTATAAGTCACGCTGTTTTTCATAGATGATCTGGTGCTGCGACTGAAATGTCAAATTACTGTCCAAATACATCAAGTCCCCTACTAACGAACATCCGACGTGCGAACTTTCGGAGATACAAACGCAAGCTGACTAGTCTATGTTTTCATGTGTTTTGCCTTATAAGTCCATATTTATACTGTACATGCTTGACCAGCAGAGGGCACTGTGACACTGCTAATGGGACCAACAGGGAGAACAAGAGGAGGAGGAGGGGAGGAGAGAGAAAGCTACATTGTAGTTTTATGATACAACCCGGACAGAGCGCGTGATTAAAGTTTATGAAGAGTTAATACGGCTGCTTAATTCTACACCACCCACAGAACACTACCTCTTTTAGAAGAGTCTAACCACCACCACCATTTGTCCTTTTTTTCCAATAACTCCTCCTCCTCCTCCTCCTCCACAACGACGTACAACAGTCATGTGGCACGAGATCGGGAGTTTGGTGAACTTGCTTAGCGCTAACTTGCTTGTTGGACTGGACTTGTTAGGTTAACACAGCGGAACCTATTCAGCCTGTTGCTGTGTGTGCTTTTGTGGACTTGAATAACTTGCCTTTCCACATTAAATTAAATTCATCAAATACATTTCTAAATAATTGTTTTTTGCTTCACGTCACATTTTTGACCAAATACCAAATATGTTTAGTTAAATTAAATTAATACACCAACATTAACTTAAATAAATGATTGAAAATAATAAAATTATTTGAAAATATATTACATATATATAATAAAATTATATATATAAAGAAAATACTGTATGGATTGATATTGTTTTTAATTTACAGATGTGATTTTTTTATTTAATTGTTTTTAAATGATTTATTATTCATAAATTGTTGGTTTTGACTTTTGTGAGATACATGTCAAAATAAATACAGCTTATAGTCGAGTGTAACTTGTGTTTTTTTCCCTGTGACGTAATACTGCAGAGGCGCTTATGTAGTCTAGACAACGCGGTGATGGTCGAGGAACACTTGTTCATCACCACATATGTGGTCAATGAGATGAACGGAAGTAATCCTTCCTTGTCTCTCGGTGTCCCGGGTGTCGTCCTCCCCCTCAGCCTGCAGGCATCATCGCATCACAACAGCGCCACACGGGAGCCAGGGGCTCAGGCGACACGAGACACCCGGATGGAGACGAGAGAGGAGGGTCAGGGCCAAGAGGAGCCCGACCTCTGCGCGCTCAGCCTGGCTGAGAAGATGGCGCTGTTCAACCGGCTGGCTCAGCCCCCGACCAGGGTCACGCGCACCAGTGGGGGGGCACGTCAGCGCAGGAACAACACTCGCTATCAAACTCAACCCATCACTTTGTGTGATATGGAGCAGGTAGGACAATGACAAGTCTGCCATCTTCAGCTCTTTATCTCTTTATGGATGGGGGGGAGGGGCGCTATGCTCCATTCTTACTTTTTCTACCACATGATGTAGTTTTGTACTTGGGATACTGCTTTATCATGATCGTTAAACTCTCCCCTTCAGTTTGGTGTGAAATGAACATGCAGACTTCACGCAGCCACCGTGAGTGGACAAAAGTCGAGCTGAAATTGAAGCCATTCAAACAAACTATACGTAGGATGACGACTTATCTATTTATCAGTGCTCATGTTAGACTTCCTCAAAATGTCACCTGGGATTACTATAAAAAGAATGAACCAGTTACTGTATTTTGTGGACTTTTTTCATGGTTTGGTTGGTCCTGTCTTCTCCGCAGCAACTTATGTTGGGTTTTTTCTCCAGACTGACAGCCACGAGAGGGCGCTCTAGGCTTGTGTGCTAGCATCTGCTACTCCTGTCACTAAAATGTAAACATCAATTTATGAAGACTACTGGGAAAGACGGAACGCGAATGCATATTCTGCAGATTACAAGCTGCAAGTAAACTAGTTATGCCGTTTAGGCTATAGTTATTAACTAGTTATGCTGTTTACGCTATAGTTATTAACTAGTTATGTTGTTTAGGCTATAGTTATTAACTAGTTATGTAGTTATCTGAAGAAGTTGACGTTAGGTTAACAGACGCCTACTTAGCCTGTTATTACTCTAACTTGCCTTTCAAGATGAAGTGTTCTTCCTTGGTCTCTGATTTTATAAAATACATTTTCCCCCAAATATGTGACTTAGTCCAGTGCGACGTAGGTATGTTTTTTTCGTCTTCATTGTGCATTTTTGGCTGGTGTGACTTATACTCTGGAGCAGTTTATAGTCTGAAAAATACGGTAATTATGTTGAATATTTGAAGTGAATAGTTAAGATAAAACGGGTTATGTTTTTGAAGTGTGCAGGAGTAGAGGGTACATGGCATCAGGTCAAATGTCTGAAGGGGTACGCCTCTGTAAAACGTTTGGAAGCATTGGATGGGGGTATTTGTCACCACCCTACCTGCCTCATACATCATCTGATAAGATCCAACACCAGAACTGCTGTGTATGGATGTAAGGATGACAGGCTGGCGTTTGATTGACAGCTAACACGCTCCCATCTGGACACAGGACTAATGCATATCAAAAAGCTTACAAATCATTTCTGCACTGGACAATGCAGCCTAAGGCAGAATAGCTGAGTGCAGATCATCACAAGTTGATCAAATCAATGTTGTATTCATAGTACGTACACAGCAAGGGTTAAATATGGACATGTACTGTTAAACCACCCATCAGCTGGACTTGATCTTCTTCATGGCATCACGTGTTTGTTCAGGCGTCTATGTCCATGTTTGTGCTTAGGAGTCTTCAGATGTAAACAGGATGGATGAAGAGGAGCAATGTGACAAGTTCTTTCAAGTAAGCTTGCTGGCATCAGACGCTACTCATGTGGACACCATGTCCTTGTGTCTTCATGCATGGCCCAGCATCGCCATCATCATCATCATCTTGCAGTGTCAGTGACAGGGCGGGCGCTCACTGCTCATATTGATATCCATATTGACAGTCATATTGATATATTGATGGTCATATTGATATCCATATTGGTAGTCATATTGATATATTGATGGTCATATTGATATCCATATTGGTAGTCATATTGATGGTCATATTGGTAGTCATATTGATGGTCATATTGATATCCATATTGGTAGTCATATTGATATCCATATTGATGGTCATATTGATATATTGATGGTCATATTGGTAGTCATATTGATGGTCATTGATATATTGATGGTCATATTGGTAGTCATATTGATGGTCATATTGATATATTGATGGTCATTTTGATGGTCGTATTGATAGTCATTTTGATATCCATATATCAATATCAATAACCATCAAGACATATTGATATCCCAGCTAAGATGTTTTGTGTGCGTTTGTGGCGGAGGAAGCACGGCAGCAGTGTTCTGGTTTCCTCTTACCTTCTTGGAGACATCTCATGCATGACATGTTTGCTCTGTCTATGTTTACAGCTCAGACTGTAATGTCTGTGCTCCTCCTGCCACACCGGGGGTGCCCACATGTGCCCATGTGTCCGTGCTTGTGTGGGGGTAGATGCAGTGTTTCCCATACATTCATTTATTTGTGGCAGGCCATTTGGCACTACCTGTTGGCCCACGCTCATAAACGCATTATAACGGGACTGTCTGTGAAGGCAGCGTCCAGTAGATGACATCCTAACTCATGTCTTGTATGCAACTTGGGTTCACAGCATCCAATGTTCTCACTGTCATGGCCAATTATGCAAAGTACGCCATGATGTCATGTGCGGGGGGTGGCCCCCTTACATCATGATGGGGGAAAGACTTCCATGAGTGCATGTAAATGTACGGAGAGAGTTGAATGAGATTCTCCTCATGGATGGAAAGTGTTGCTTCTTGTCAAAAGCATTAGGTTGGTTGTACGTAGATCATGTATTCGGCATGATGCATTACATGATCATGTGTGCAGGGTGTAGCTGGCATGGCTTTGCCCTGTGATGTTCAGGAAGTGCACTCGCATACGTTGAGTAGTTGGCATCAAATGCTTGTGCTTTCATTGATTGTTCATTTTCTTCTCAAATATTGTTCTATTTAAAAATGATTCAATTTCTTATGTATAATTTTAATTTAATTTTAATTATACTGTATAGTAGATATATTTTATTTTAATTCAATGTATGTTATATTTAAATATATATATATATATATATAATCCATACATTTTCTATACCGCTTCATCCTCATTAGGGTCGCGGGGGCATGCTGGAGCCTATCCCAGCTGACTTGGGGCGACAGGCGGGGTACACCCTGGACTGGTCGCCAGCCAATGGCAGGGCACATATAGACAAACACTCACATTCATACCTATGGACAATTTAGAGTATATATAACATAATGTATACATTATGTATATGACAATGTATCTTATATTTTATATATATGTAACATAATGTGTATATAACAATATTTATTTGTATATATACACTGCTCAAAAAAATTAAAGGAACACTTGGAAAACACATGAGATCTAAACTGGGGGAAAAATGATGTTGAATGTGTTTCCTGATAATAAGTGGGTGATGTATTAGTAACAAAATGATGCCACATCATTTGATAGAAATGAAAATGATCACCCTATAGAGGGGGGAAATCAAAGACACCCCAAAAATGAAAGTGAAAAAATGATGCAGCAGACTGGTCCATTTTGCTAAAATGTCATGGGTACAAGCACGTGGGGGCCACACAAACTACTGAGAATCATTTTGAGTTGCTACAATGACATTTTAGCAAAATGGACCAGTGTGCTGCATCATTTTTTCACTTTCATTTTTGGGGTGTCTTTGATTTCCCCCCTCTATAGGGTGATCATTTTCATTTCTATCGAACGATGTGGCATCATTTTGTTACTAATACATCACCCACTTATTATCAGGAAACATATTCAACATCATTTTTCCCCCAGTTTAGATCTGATGTGTTTTTGAAGTGTTCCTTTAATTTTTTTGAGCAGTATATATATATATATATATATATATATATATCATATACTTCTTTATTCTGATTACAACTTTTACATTTCCATTTTTGCTTTGCATTTATGTTGCTGTGTAGCTTCAAGGTGAACACCTCCCTTCATCCTCGTCCTGTGCGCTGAGAGGAGGAGGCACAGTGTCCACTGATCACGCAGGAGACATCCACGTGAGCAGAGTACCACATCACCACGTCAACGGCATGACCCGGAGGCCCCGGGACCCAGTGGAGCGCCATAGGCAGCCCGATCGCGTGTCGCCACACGAAGAGGATGCAGCAGAAATGTCGAAGAGGAAAAAGAGGTTGCGCTCCCCTGAGGACAGTGTCAGACGAGCGTCGCTGCCTCCGCCCCACGGTGGAAGAGAGGATGATGAGTGGCGGTCTGGAGAGACCACTGATGGACCCACACAGAACTGTGAGAGCCACGTGGGGCTGGAAGGGCAGCAGAAGATTCATCAGAGGGAAGAAGTGGAACACGCTGCCAGCTCGAGAAACCAAACAGTCAATGGCGGTAAGAAGAATCCACAATTCTCTTTTTTCCCAAATCAAATACTTGTAATACTTGTAGTCTAGTCATGTAATCAATAGTATCCCATCATCATCCCACATATCAGCAGATGACGTAGAAATTCATCACTTTCTGGACAAACGCTTTTTCATGATGAGACTTTTCCATTCAATTTTGGCCATAATCATGCAGTTTTTCATCAAATATGTGCAAAAGCAGCATCCGAAAAGAAAAGCTACATTTCAAAAAAGACCAAATCTGATTGACTTGTGTGATGTTCAGCCTGCTAACATATTTCATAGAAACATTTAGTGCACCGAGGTATCGGACTTGACTGTTTTTCTTTAGTGATTGATGGATTTAGTACGTCCTGTTGTAAGTATTATCATCATAAGATGCTAAACTAGCAGAGATTGTGGCAAACATTATCCAACTACAGTCGACCAACGTCGCACCTTTTTTTAAATAATTCCTAAACTATGCTGTTTTGTGGTTGAATGTGGCCTATTTGTAAAAAAAAAAAAAAGAAAAGAAAAAAAAAGACAGGACATGCCTTTTTGCAAATGCGTCATGGCCAGTGATGCACATTTTCTGATGACCTCATGGACGTCATGTTTTCCAGAGGGGTGCAGCCCTCGTGTGCATTTGAGCCACACAGTTGTCACATTGTTAACGGGAGGTGTGAACTGTGTTTCAGCCGTGCTGGAGTGGGCTACGCATGCTTGTCCAGCTGCTTATTGATTGGATGGCTGTGCTTTGTCTGCTGCAGAGCTGCCCGAGCCCACTTGGGTGAGGCCCAGAGCGGCGTCCGCGTCGTCCAAAGGTGTTTACCAGCCGCCGCCGGCAGACACGCGCTCGGCGTACAGCGAACTAGCAGCTAGCCTGCCGCAGTCCGAGCCAGGAGCTGGCGACACGTGTGACACCATGACGGCCAAACACATGTCCGTCAAAGAGAGGTGAGGTCTTGGCTCTTGTACCGCTTTCTAAATCACATCCTTTACCTTTTACCTTTACCTTTACCTTCCCTTCCCTTCCAGCTGCCTTCAGATGTTAGCCTGAGGAAAGCAGCTGTATTGAAGGCTGGAGTATTCCATAACTGCACTTAGACGTCTAACAAATCAAATATGCACTTATGGGAAATCATTTCAGTTGGATGGAATATGTGGAATTCCAGGAAAACAGAATTTTATGGCCTGAAGGTGTTGACTGAGCTGAAGGTTTGGATGTGGGAATGCTTTGACTCGGCTGACAAACATGGAAGTGCTCACAATTCTTATGGTCAAAGGGGGGTTGTGTGGAATTTTGGGAAAATGTTTTGGGATGGGGACAATTGTTAGAATGAATGGCAAAAAGCCAATATGGGACATCCCTATAGTAAGAATTCTTCCCATCACAGGGAATTTGTGTTTGGAAAAATGTGGGATTGTGGTAAAAGTGAGGAATTTAGTGATGAGTAAAATTGTTATTCCGAACGAGCTGAGTTTTTGATGTGGGAATGATGGGTTGGGAGATGTGAGACATGCAGGAACTGTCCATTGATTTTCCATAGGAATGCTGTTGTCGGAAGACCAAGAAGAAAGTGGGAACTGTTGGAATGACCATAGATGTTACGGTGTCTTGAATGAGATGAAATGTGGTTAAAAATGAGGTGATAGAAAGAACAAGTAGAAGAACATGAAGGATCTCCAACATTGACCTTTGTGCTGATGAATGAAGCATCAATCCTGTAGTTGATCACGTCAAGTATTGTGGTAGTATTGCGGTACTTTGTTGTGTGTTTTGATTGTGCAAAGTCACGTGTAGTCAAGGGTGTCAATCAAAGGCTGCTATTGATTAGTCCGCTGCGTGAAGGCATTATGTAAGCGCAGTTATGTCACATTCCTGGTGAAAGATTGGACGGAGCAGACGGTGGTGGTGACCTCATGGAAGGACGGCTACACTTCTGATTAAGTATGCTGGCATCTAAAAAAACAACAAAAAAAACAAGCTTTTCTGAATGCAGCATGCATTTTGCTCACCACAGCTTCTGCTATGGTTCAGATCCATGGTGTGTTTGAGAACATCCCCATGCTGGGTCACTGCGGCCTTCTTCTGTGGGTCACATCTGATCTGATGAAGTTCTCTTCTTGTTGCATGGCTTGAAATACTCCATGTGCTTGCTATTAGCTCGCATTTTCTTCATGTCAAAATCCAAATGTTTCACAACTGATTTTCATTTTCATCCATCTCCCTAAAAAAGTGCCCACTAAGGTTGCACTGACATTTCCAAGCCACAATCCGAGTGCACTCAGGCACTTGGTATTTTATTTATCACTTGCTGCAATTCCATTTTCATGGCAACGTTGGGCTTTTAAGGAAACGTGCACTTTTTTGGAATTTTGCCCATCATCCACAATCCTTATGTGAGACATGAACACACGTTTTTCTGTTTTCTGTGCCTTCTAATATGAAAACAGATCAAAAGAGGCAGGTAATGAATGCACGTAATGGGACGCACCTATTCGGCCTATTAAAACACCTCCAAAAAGCTCCAGCAAGGTTTAGTGGTTTTCCATCCAAGCAGTGAGCATGTAGTAGCAGGTACATTCATGATAACATGGAATACTTCCTTCCTGGGTGCATTGATTTCACATAGCAACATAGAAAGGAACGCTACACCTAGCATCAAAAACAAAAACACAGCAGCAGTGGCGGCAGCTCCAATATGTATGTTACCTTTGGCTAGTGGCCTGAGGCGTTGTGAGCAAGTGTGCGGTGAAGCTAGTCGCTAGCCGCTGTGGTGTGGTGAGGTGTCACTACGCCAGTAACGTAGTTCTTAGACGTAACAATAATAACAATAACAATGTGGTTCATATGCAGCTCACATGATGGAAATGGTGTTTTTTTCACAAGGCTTTATAGGCCGAATAGGTGCGTCCCATTACGTGCCTTCTTAGCTGCCTCTTTTTATCTGTTTTTATACGCACAGAAAAGAGACCAAAAGTTCCAAAAAGAAGTGTAGTTTTTTCCTTTTAAAGGTGTGTTGTATGTGGTTGGAAAGGGGGGGTTTGGGGTTTGTTGCGATGGGACTGATGTTCATCCATCCAGGATACAACCACCACTGGAGTGAACTTGCAGTGAAACGTCCCACTCTGTGGTTCTGTCAGGGTGGCTTTGCTGAAGAAGAGCGGTGAGGAGGACTGGAGGAACCGGATCAATAAGAAGCAGGATGCGGTCAAGACGGCTGTGGGCGACCCCCACGCTCACCTCTGGGAGGTGGAGCAGAGCTTCAACAAGAAGGTAAGCAGTCACAGGCTCCCTGTGGCCCGTGTGCCACTTTAACGCTGACAGGAAGTTTTGGTATTGGGGAATAAAAACTTGGCATTGCATTGAAAAATTGCATTTTTTAAAGTATTTTTTGTGGATATCTTTTACGTTACATATTTCTAAATATTTACAAATGTTATATATTTTTGCCAATCTTTAGAATGTTTTTATGCTGTCATTGTTGACCTCAGGGGCATTCCGGTTGAGTGTGGATACTTTATTGTATGTAACAAAATCAATAACCAAACCCACACAAGCACTGCTTGGGTGTAGGAGGATGAGGTCCTGATGATGCTGGATGACGTTGCTGTGTGTGAGCAGCTATGGGTGAGACCACTACACTGTAAAGTGCTGTGATTAGACTTTTGGAACGTTGCATCCTTAACGAAGCTTGGCTGTTGATACATTTGATGTGTTTGAAGGTGTTGGTTTTGTGGAGCTGCTGTTGGTTGCATGTTAGATATCAGTGACATCACATCCTCCACTGTGCCTATGTTATGTTATCGTTTGTAACTTCTTAGTGAAACGAGACTGGGGAAGACCCAGCATGGCTGATGGACGACGCTGGCTTTGCTCACGATCCAACCTAAAGTGAATAGGAATTAGGAATGTCAATCCAGTCAATCCCTGCCTGACTCTCAAAACTATGAACACAAAACACATTTTTAGAGAATAATTGTAGTTGGCATGCAGAAAGCAGAAATGAAATGAAGAAATTAACATTTAATATCACTTTTACCTTCATTGAAGACTCTTTTTGGTCACGATGGTGAGGAGTGGATGTGGAAGAAGGGGAGGGGACACCATCTTTGGAGCTTTAATTCAACACATTTCTCACCTTTATCCAATTGCTGCCACTTTCTTTGGCCCCATGGCGGGTTATTTAGCAGTCACACTAGGGTACAGGGAAGGGACTGTTGTGTTATGTTTAGTATTCTACCAAAAGGCACATTTTTAGCAGACTTTTTGGAGGAAAATTGGGCGTATAAAAACCAAGGTGTGACTGTACGTATACATGCATCATACATCATACATGTACCACCAATTTTTACGCTTTTGTGTCCTTAAGCTTCACTGATGTTTTTGCCTCAAGCGTTGGCATTTTTGTTTGCCAGTCCTTGAACCCACCATTCATTTGGCAATAAAAAACTCAGCAGAGAAAAAAGCACAGCCAGAGAAGTCAGCAACCTGTTGGATGCTTTGGTTGGGCACTAGATTGTGTGGAATGGTGCATAGAGGGCAAATGGACCGGTTCACTGCAATATGGGATGAAAAACAGGGCATAATGACTTACTGATTGAAAAAAGCACTCACGAAGGAGTTAAAAGTGATATTATGGGTATCCATTCGTTCATTTTCTATGCCGCTTATCCTCACTAGGGTGGTGGGGGCATGCTGGAGCCTATCCCAGCTGGCTTCGGGCGAGAGGCGGGGTACACCCTGGACTGGTCGGCAGCCAATGGCAGAGCACACGTAGACAAGCAACCATTCACACTTATGAACAACCTAGAGTCTCCAATGAAGCTAACATGCATGCTTTTGGAATGTGGGAGGAAGCACGGGGAGAACATGCTAACGCCACACAGAGATGCCCAACAGAGATTGCAACCCAGATCTTGTAGATCTGCGAACCACCAGGCCACCGTGCGGCCTATGTTATAATCCAAAAGGATGTTTAGTCCTGTAGAGTTTGTTGTCAGGGCATGGAATGGATGACACCTGGGCTGTTCTCTTTGTCTTAGAAGACGTCACCAGTTCATGCTCACCAACTCGATGGCACAGCTCTGGTCTGACTAGATAGGACATTGGTGCTTGCATCGGCACATCTATGCTCTCTTTTTACAGAGAATCACAGAGGCTGCGATGGAGTCGCAGAGGATGGAGGCTCAGATGTCCATCCAGGAGAGGAAAGAGCAAATGGAAGCTCAAGAAGAGGCCTGGAAGTCCAAAGGTCAAGGATCCGCCAACGACTCCACCCAGTTCACCGTGGCTGCACGCATGCTGAAGAAAGGTTAGAAGGCATGTTTGTGTCATCATTCAGCTTTCTTCCGAATCCTGGACTTGAAATTCTCTGTTGCTTTTTTTGCATCATAATGTGTCAGGGGTGGCCTCCCCCTCTGCCCTGCAGTCTTCAGCAACGTCTAAACCCAAGAGCAGCAGCCCTGCCGTCTCCAAACCACAAGAAGGTCTGTCTCCATTGCGGCTGTGCTCCGTGCAAAGAGCCACACTTGTTATGTCATTGTGGAATTCAACATGCAAACATGGGGGGTGCCGTGTGAGCTCAGCGCAGCACACGGGTGCACAGGTGGGCTTGGATCAGCTGTGCATGTGCTTGCTGTGCAGAGATCACGGCCATGTCAGATTTGAAGCTGGAGTCAGACAGGAAGTTGGATAAGCTGGAGTCGTTCCTTGGCAAGATCAACAATAAAGGTCAGTGTATTTTGTTGTCTCAGCAGGGGGGTCTTCTCTTACTGATGCACTACACTCGGTTCTTTTCCCATCATCTTATCTGGAGTTGCATTTTTAATTGTCAAGGTTTCATCGAACATTTTAGGGTGGCACTCCGAACCCACAAGAAGGCCACGGTCATTTTATATATTTTATTTAAGATGAGATATTTCATTTAATGAAATTATCTTCATTAGCTGTGAGCCAGCGTGTGCTTGGTCTGCCCTGGGCCGTCTCCCAGCTGGGCATGCCCGGACCACCTCTCCAAGGAGGCATCCGGACCGAGCCACCTCAACTGGCTCCTCTCCAGGTGGAGGAGCAGCGGCTCTACTCTGATCTCCTCCCCCTATCTCTTAGGGGGGGTCCAGCCACCCTACGGAGGAAACTCATTTCAGCCGCTTGTATCCCCTATCTCGTTCTTTCGATCACAACCCAAAGGTCATGACCATAGGTGAGGGTGGGAACATGGATGGGGGGAGGGGGGGTAAATTGAGAGCTTTGCCTTCGGCTCAGCTCTCTCTTCACGACGGTCCGCTACAGCGACCGCATTGCTGCAGACGCCGCGCCGATCCGCCTTTCATGAACTTGAACTGCTCCACCTGGGGCAGGACCTCATTCCACCCCGTGGTCAGCTTGTGGTCAAATAGCTGAATATGGACGCTCCCACTGCTTTCTGTGGCATACATGAGCTTGTTGAAGATGGCCTGGATCTATGAAATATATCCTCACTGCTTTTCCACATTGCAGCACTGCCAGACGCCACCATCACGGTCACGGAGAAGAAGGTAAAGGAAGTGATGGCCCTGGAAGACGACATCTTTTCCAACTTCTACCGCCAAGTGGAGGAGCTGCCGTCCACCACCAGCAAGGTGCCACTGGTCGATGACTTTGATGCCATCTTTGGGCCGCAGCTTCCCAAGTAAGCAGTGACTGGTGCAGGTCTTAAGTCTTGATAAATGATAGTTAGATTTGTATGGAATGGACCCCTGCATGCTCACCATTCAGCATTGGCCACCCCATAGCCATTCAGCATTGGCCACCCCACAGCCATTCAGTATTGGCCACCCCACAGCCATTCAGTATTGGCCACCCCACAAACTTGCAGATTTTTCAGAAATTGCTTTTTTTCTTTTGTTTTCAAAAAACATCTCATTCACCATACGTGGGTAATAATCTATAAATAATACACATACACGGCATACATGCACCACTGTTAAAATGTGCTTCACATGTTTTTCCTGCAAGTGTTGAGATTTCTCACTTTGTTCGGCAGTCCTTGAATGCACCATAGTTGTGTGCTGTGACTGCTTCCATGTGCTGATGGATCATATTCCGTTACCATTGAGTAGCGGTGCGTAGGTATACATTTCATACTGTAAATGTGTTTTAAGAAGTGTGTGAGACATATTTCCAAATTAAACCTGGATCGTGTGGCAATTAAAGAGAGAAGGGGAGGGTTCTGGAGCTGAATCTAATCCAATAATTAGATCTCTCACTTTTATTACCAAAGTTGATCCAAAATCGGAGGTGAACATACCAGCAAGAGGGTTTGATGGTGGTGGGGGGTCGGATGTATCAATTACTCGCTTTTTTGTGCCATTTGCTGTGAAAAGCGGGGATCTATTGTATGTATGTCTATATGTATGTATGAATACGCTTGCTGCGTGTACTGATGACCTCTGGCTTACCTTAGGTTGACGTCGGAGATGGTGCAGCACAAGAGAGCTGTGCGGCCGACACGTAAAACAGCGGCGTCTAAGAACCCAGTGAAGATGCTCGCTGCCAGAGAGGACATCAGACATGAATACACGGAACAACGCCTCAACGTCGGCCTGCTGGAAAGCAGGAGGATGAAAGCAGAAAGAGGTGAGCATACCACATATATTCCCTTTATTAGCTCATTCCCTTTATTAGCTCATACTGCATGTTATCTTTATTAGCTGTGTTATCTTTATTAGCTCATACTGTATGTTATCTTTATTAGCTCATTCCCTTTATTAGTTCATACTGCCTGTTATCTTTATTAGCTGTGTTATCTTTATTAGCTCATACTGCATGTTATCTTTATTAGCTGTGTTATCTTTATTAGCTCATACTGTATGTTATCTTTATTAGCTCATTCCCTTTATTAGCTCATACTGCATGTTATCTTTATTAGCTCATACTGCATGTTATCTTTATTAGCTCATTCCCTTTATTAGCTCATTCTGCATGTTATCTTTATTAGCTGTGTTATCTTTATTAGCTCATACTGTATGTTATCTTTATTAGCTCATTCCCTTTATTAGTTCATACTGCCTGTTATCTTTATTAGCTGTGTTATCTTTATTAGCTCATACTGCATGTTATCTTTATTAGCTGTGTTATCTTTATTAGCTCATACTGTATGTTATCTTTATTAGCTGTGTTATCTTTATTAGCTCATACTGCATGTTATCTTTATTAGCTCATTCCCTTTATTAGCTCATACTGCATGTTATCTTTATTAGCTGTGTTATCTTTATTAGCTCATACTGTATGTTATCTTTATTAGCTCATTCCCTTTATTAGTTCATACTGCCTGTTATCTTTATTAGCTGTGTTATCTTTATTAGCTCATACTGCATGTTATCTTTATTAGCTGTGTTATCTTTATTAGCTCATACTGTATGTTATCTTTATTAGCTCATTCCCTTTATTAGCTCATACTGCATGTTATCTTTATTAGCTCATACTGCATGTTATCTTTATTAGCTCATTCCCTTTATTAGCTCATACTGCATGTTATCTTTATTAGCTCATACTGCATGTTATCTTTATTAGCTCATACTGCATGTTATCTTTATTAGCTCATTCCCTTTATTAGCTCATTCTGCATGTTATCTTTATTAGCTGTGTTATCTTTATTAGCTCATACTGTATGTTATCTTTATTAGCTGTGTTATCTTTATTAGCTCATACTGCATGTTATCTTTATTAGCTGTGTTATCTTTATTAGCTCATACTGTATGTTATCTTTGGTCATACTGTATGTTGACTCAATGCTCTTTAACTTCTAGTGCAGAACTTATGGTATTTTTGTAGTGATGCTTGGGTTAATGTTTGTCATTGGTAGTGGTTCACTTTGGTAGGCATTGGTTTGACATGAGTGACTTGTGCTGCTGGTGTGAAATTGTTTACTAACAACTACCACTTTAGTGTAACGCTACATACCTCGGTTTTTAAGGTCATGCTCGGGTTCATTTTGGGTACAGAAAGGGAACAAAATTAAAAACAAAACTGCTTAACTTTGGTGTGAAAAGCTGTGAGCCTTCTTTTTGAGATGCAAATGAACTTCAGACTGTGCATCTGAAGAAACTGCTCTTGTATCAGGGTTGTTGGTCTCTCCAATGTGGAGGTCATCACACTCCTCACATCACTGCGCTGCAGAACCAACATTGCTGAGTTTGCTTGTCAGGATTTAGTCTTTGTGGTGAAGCAGCTTTTGTCTGAGGGAGAAAGTACTTCTGAGTTTCAAAGCAGCCACGTACGAGACCACCACATTCTGTCTCCTCGCTTGTCTGACAGCAATGAATCAACTCACTTGAGTGGATGTTTATTGCAGTCTTGCTGTGTAAGGCCATCAGTGATGAAGCTTGTACAGGGTACGTAGAGTATATTCAGGATGTGTACTCTTCATTCTTTCAAGTGTCTTTTTTCCACCACAGCCAACAAGAAGAGCAGTTTATCTGACGTGGCCTTGGCTGGTCTCGCCAGCACGGAGAACTTTGGTAGCGTCAACCTACGCAGTGTGGACATCTCTGAGCAGACATCCAACAACAGCGCCGTGCCCTACAAGAAAGTCATGCTCTTGCATGTCAAAGGTCAGTGTCTCCTACGGGGTCTTCCTGGAATCAACACCAACCTGAACGTCCACCAACTGACCAACTGCAACACAATGTGCTCCACGACAACCCGCCACAGGACACACACTGCTTACATCTTTCCCTACCAGCCAGTCCACTTGATTTATGAGCGAGGGCCAACAGGTAGTGCAAGTCGGGGTGGTTGTCATGTGACAGTCATGTGACTGGTCAGGATGTATTTGAATGCTTGCAGCTTTTCATTCCTTTTTGGGATGATGTGCAACAGACAAAGAGGCAATAACCAAATATTGCATGTGCTTTGTGTGTCGGACGCCAGGTCGACGACACATCCAGACCAGGCTAGTGGAGCCCAGAGCGTCGTCCTTGAACAGCGGCGACTGCTTCCTGCTCATCACGCCGCAGCACTGCTTCGTCTGGATGGGAGAGTTTGCTAACGTCATCGAGAAGAACAAGGTGGGACTCAAAGCAAAAGCAAATGTTTTGGAGGAGCCATCCACACACGTGTGGACGAAACAGCAGCTTTGTTTCGTACGCGTGGATGAGGAGGAGGGGGAGGCAGTGGTGGCTCTGGAGGAAGCTTGGGAAGGAAAAGTGTGGCTTTTCTTTGTTTCATTCTGTGCGTGCGTGCGTGCGTGCGCATGTGTCATTTGCTGGCCTCTGATTGGCTAAAATATCGGCTGACCTGAGTCTTACACAAAAGAAGTGACGGTGATTACTTTAAGTACACTTGTGTGTATACTGTATTAATATACATGATATGTTTTATTTGTCAGTTTGTCATTCCTTCAATTATTGAACACATTTTTAAATAACTATTTTTAAATTCATTTTAATATTGATATACAGTATATGCATTTGTTTCATATATTCAATATTTCAAGTCTTCTAATTATGCAACTATTTTAAAATTATTTTTTTAATGTAATTTTTATATGTTGGTAGCAATACTGTATTCATATATATATATATATATATATATATATATATATATATATATATATATATATACACTCCTGATCAAAATCTTAAGGCCAGTTGAAAAATGGCTAGAATGATCATGTTGCACATTTGGATCTTAATGAGGTTTTAAGTAGAGCTACAATATGCAAAAGCAAGAAGGGGGGGTGAGACAAAAAACATTTTGAAAAAGTCATTTATTGTAAACAACAATTCAACTGAAATAGGCTGTTTATCAGCTTATTTTGAGTTGTATGTATATATGTATGTATGTATATATGTGTATATATATATATGTGTGTGTGTGTGTGTACGTATATATGTGTATGTATATATGTGTGTATATATATATATATATGTGTGTGTGTATGTATATATGTGTATGTATGTACAGTATGTGTATATATATATATATATATATGTGTGTGTGTATGTATATATGTGTATGTATATATGTATGTATGTGTATATATATATATATATACGTATATATGTATGTATGTGTATATATATATATATATACACATGTATGTATGTATGTATGTGTATATATATATATATATACACATGTATGTATGTATGTATGTATTTATATATGTATGTATATATGTATATATGTATGTATATGTATATATATGTATGTATATGTATATATATGTATGTACTGTATATGTGTGTGTATGTATGTATATATGTATATGTGTATGTATGTGTATATATATATGTATATATGTATGTGTATATATATGTATGTATATATGTACAGGTATATATGTATATGTATACAGTATATATGTATTTATGTATGTATATATATATATATGTATGTACTGTATATGTAAGTCTGTATACACTATGTACTGTATATGTATAGTATATTTCAATTCATAAAATTATTGTAACATTTTTGGATGATGAATAATTAAATTAGTTTTCATTTGTTTAAAAATTGAATTTTATTACTAACTCAATTCAGCGTTTTTGCTGTAATTAATATGTATATTATATATGTAGACTTTTGGGACACCCTGTAGATGTTAACCCAAATAATCGTAATTCGTTCTATTGTTTGGCCTTTAAAATAGAAAAAGATGCTAAAAGGTGCAGAAGGTACTCGTACTTGTTGCTGCGTCTGAGTGAGATTGTTACGTACGTGCAGCACAGGACAAGGTGGGACAGCCGTGGTCGAGTAGAAGTCTATATAAGACTGGAGCGATGAAATGTACCGTATGTTTGCACACTTTGCTAACATTGTTGACATGTTGGCATTTTTGTTTTCCTGCTTTCAGGCTTCAGAGTTGGCCAACTTCATCCAGAGCAAGAAAGATCTGGGTTGCCGTGCCCACTACGTGCAGGTCCTTGAAGAGGGCGTTGACCCTCAAAGCCACGCTGCCAAGGAGTTCTGGGAGATCCTGGGAGGCCATGCCACTTCCCAGTGTAAGAGATATAGAACTATACATACTGTATACATATATACATATACTGTATAGATTTAGCAATATGAAAATACTTGTCTTTTCGTGAGTATAGCGGCGGGAACACCAGATGAAGACGAGCTTTACGAGGGTGCCATCGTTGAGACCAACTGTATTTACCGACTGGTGGACAACAAACTGGTGCCAGATGACGACTTTTGGGCCAAGATACCTCGCTGTTCTTTACTCAAACCGAAGGAGGTCGGATGTCACAAGTCACAAGCAAAGGTGTGCGTGGCCTCTCAACATCTTGCTGTTGTGTGTGCAGGTTCTGGTGTTTGACTTTGGCAGTGAGATGTACATCTGGCACGGGAAGGAAGTCACGCTGGCACAGAGGAAGGTGGCCTTCCAGTTGGCCAAACACCTGTGGAACGGAACATTCGATTACACAAACTGTGATATCAACCCCCTGGATCCAGGAGAGTGCAACCCGCTCATTCCCAAGTATGGAAACGCATGCCCAACTATACATATACCCTTTTTCACCACTACAAGTCCCTGCGGAGTACAAATCACATCAGTCAACATCAGGAAGAGAAAAAAAACATCCTTAAGTCCCACTAGACTATAAATCACATTTCTATACAATTGTCCCTAACAATATGGCACTTGGATTGTCCCTCCCTCGCTATGTTGCACTTTAGAACTAAAATACTAATACGAGGCATTCGGAAGAGGCATTGAAACTGTGAATGTAATATTCTACATTAGCCACTAGGTGTCAGTGATTGTTAGGTGAGGAACAACAGGCTTTTATAGCATAAATTATCTCACAAGAGACACAATAATAAGAAGATAAAGATTCATAATGAGAATAATAACACAGGCTGCTGTTGCTCCGTAACCCACAAGGTAAAACTCAACTCTAAATTTGTGACATCGCTTCCTGTCCTCCACACATCCGGAACACATTTACTACAACGCCGTTTTTTTATGTCTTTAATCTTTTCGGCACGGTGGTCTAGTGGTTAGCATGTTGGCCACACAGTCTGGAGATGGGAAGACCTGGGTTCGATTCTCCCCTGGGCATTTCTGTGTGGAGTTTGCATGTTCTCCCCGTGTGTGTGGGGGTTTTCTGGGTACTCCGGTTTCCTCCCACATTCCAAAAACATGCATGTTAGCTTCATTGGATACTCTAAATTGTCCATAGGTATGAATGTGAGTGTTTGTCTATATGTGCCCTGCCATTGGCTGGACACCAGTCCAGGGTGTACCCCGCCTGTCGCCCCAAGTCAGCTGGGATAGGCTCCAGCATGCCCCCGCGACCCTAATGAGGATAAGCAGCATAGAAGATGGATGGATGTCTTATTTTCTCTTACTATGTCTACTATGTTGGGTAATACAAATGTAAAGATGACTATAGGGGTGTTATTCCATGTCTAGAGGGCTCTAATAATGTTAAAACATTTCTACAAGGTGATAAACAGGTTTTCACCAAGGTTTTTCCTTGTGAGAGCTACTTTTAGAAAATGAAAATGGCCACGAGCTCATTTTTGTAGAAATGATTTTCATAGCTTATTTCAACCCAAACAAAGCGAATATGCTTGTTTTACCAGAACATGAACAAAATGCTGGTGTCCACAACTCACATGTTGTATTTCACAATGCATTTCTTTCTACTGTTCTTTCATTATTAACTGAACACCTGAATGAAAAGCAGGCTTGCGGGCACCTCATGTGGTCGTGGGGGCCCGCGGGCACCACGTTGGTGACCCATGATATAGGGTATATTATTAGCATGTATAAGTGTACACTAGGTCCCCAACTTATGAACACAATTGGTTCCAGATGACCGTTCTTATGTCGATTTGTTCTTAAGTAGGGGAAAAGGTAGTATTAGCAATGATATAGGTACTACATGTACGTGTATGCATATACAGTATATGTGTATGTATGTAAATATGAGTTTGGATGCAGTAGTAATATTAAACCAGGATAATTAATGAAAAAAACAATAATAAAAGTGATATAATAATACGTAATGATAAATGTTATTTACCTTTGAAGAGGAGTGGTCGAGCATACGTCGTGGAGAAGGAGGAGTTATTGGAAAAAAAGGACAAATGGTGGTGGTGGTTAGACTCTTCTAAAAGAGGTAGTGTTCTGTGGGTGGTGTAGAATTAAGCAGCCCTATTAACTCTTCATAAACTTTAATCACGCGCTCTGTCCGGGTTGTATCATTTAGCTTTCCATTTAGCTTTATCTCCCCAGCGTCTAACTCTTCCTCTGTGTGGTCCCATTAGCTCTAACGCTTCCTGTGTTGGTCCCATTAGCAGTGTCACAGTGCCCTCTACTGGTCAAGCATGTGCAGTAGCAGTATAAATACTGATTGAGCGACTACAAGGCAAAATAAAATAAAATATAGACCGGTCGGCTTGTGTTTGTAACCGTGAATGTTCATTAGTCGGGTGTTCGTAAGTTGGGGACCTACATAGGGTATATTAGCATGTATAAGGGTATATAGGGTATGTTAGCATGTATAAGGGTATATTGGGTATATTAGCATGTATAAGTGTGTATAGGGTATATTAGCATGTATAAGTGTACATATTAGCATGTATAAGTGTATATATTAGCATGTATAAGTGTATATAGGGTATATTAGCATGTATAAGTGTATATATTAGCATGTATAAGTGTATATATGGGGTATATAAGCATGCATAAGTGTATATATTAGCATGTATAAGTGTATATAGGGTATATTAGCATGAATAAGTGTATATATTAGCATGTATAAGTGTATATATGGGGTATATAAGCATGCATAAGTGTATATATTAGCATGTATAAGTGTATATAGGGTATATTAGCATGAATAAGTGTATATATTAGCATGTATAAGTGTATATATGGGGTATATAAGCATGCATAAGTGTATATATTAGCATGTATAAGTGTATATAGGGTATATTAGCATGTATAAGTGTATATAGGGTATATTAGCATGTATAAGTGTATATATTAGCATGTATAAGTGTATATAGGGTATATTAGCATGTATAAGTGGCAGGACCATACAAACAATGAGAACAAGTGTGACCTGTATTTGTGAAAATATGCTATGATCGCTGTGATCCATGAACATGTCATCATCTTCATGTCATGTAGGAAAGGACAGGGTCGTCCTGACTGGGCCGTGTTTGGCAGACTGACCCATCACAATGAAACCACCTTGTTCAAGGAGAAGTTCTTGGACTGGAGCGAATGCAGGAGAACATCCAGCAGCAGCAACCCCAAGGTGTGCTAGAGTTGCACGTGCAGTAAGAGAGGTGTGCTCAGCTCATACTTCACTCTACCCATCCCAGGAGCGGCCCACTCCAGATCAGCCCCGTGCATACGACGCCGCCCTCATGATGCCCATCCACCAGCTGCCCGCCTGCACCGTCGTAGACGGCCTGAACGTGGGTAGGGGGTACGGGCTGGTGGAGGGGGAGGACCGGCGGTGCTACGAAGTCCGCACGCTGGCCGTGGAGGTCTGGCACATCCTGGAGTTTGACTACAGTCGCCTACCGTGCCAGAGCATCGGCCAGTTCCATGAGGGAGACGCCTACGTGGTGAAGTGGAAGTACACGGTCAGCACCGCAGGTCGGTACCACGCGCACGCTGACTGACTTCCTGTCATGTCTGCAATGTTTTATTATTCATGTTCCTGTCAGTCGGGAAGCGGCAGAACCCGGATCAGGTCAAGATGGCGGGGCCCGGGAAAGAGAAATGCTGCTATTTCTTCTGGCAGGGACGCAATTCCACAGTCAGCGAGAAAGGAACGTCGGCGCTCATGACCGTCGAACTGGATGAGGAGCGAGGGGCTCAGGTGTGTTTTTCTTGGCAGGTGTTCTTCCAAATGCCTGCTGACTTGCGTCCACTTGCTTCCATAGATTCAAGTCCTGCAGGGAAAAGAACCTCCGTGTTTCCTGCAGTGCTTCCAAGGAGGCATGATCATCCATGCAGGGAAGAGAGGAGAAGAAGAGCAGGAGAACTCACAGAGTAAATTAACACAACCACAACATGAGCTACACCTCCCCACTCTATTCATTGCTGACGTTATCATGTCAAATCGCAACACTTCCCCACACCTCTAGCCAACATGGTCATTGGGAACACAAAGAAGTCAATAAAAAACTTTTATTAATTATTGAATGAAATAAATCGATGAAGTATGTCATTTATTGTTTTCTCTATGATTTGAAACCAACAAAAAGAGTAACATCAATATGTGCATTCAATATTTTCAAACCACTTAGTTGGCACTCATTAGATTGTGCCAGTGTACCTAATGAAATGTCCATGAGTTTCAGTGCAAACGGGGTTTCCCCTAACCTGGCAGGTGACTGGCGGCTGTACTGCGTGCGAGGGGAGGTTGAGCTGGAGAGCCATCTAGTGGAGGTGGTGTGCCACTGCAGCAGCCTGCGCTCCAGAGTCTGCTTGGTGCTGCTGAGCGTCGGCCAGGCCCTCATCTACCTGTGGCACGGCTGCAAGGCGCAGGAGCACACGCGGCGGGTGGCTCACGCCGCCACCAGCAGGATCCAAGAACAGTGAGTACAAGCGGAAGACAGGAAGTCTTGTGCACGTCAGTCAGTCACACAGCTTCTCTGTGCAGTTGTCCTCTAGAAGCAGGCCTTCACAGCAGCAGCAAGGTGACCGTACGGGAATGTGATGAGGGAGCAGAGCCTTTGGGATTCTGGGAAGCCCTCGGCAGGAGAGACAGGAAAGCGTACGACTGCATGCTGCAAGGTGGGTGAAAGCCGCCTCACACGACGCTCAATCTTAATGGCAGCAACGCTGTTAGACTGCATTCAAGATTCAAGAGTTTTATTGTCATGTGCACAGTAAAACAGCAGTTCTACTATGCAATGAAATTCTTATTCTGTTCATTCTCCCAAGAAAAGAAAGAAAACACAAGAAAATGAATAAGAACATAAGAAACATAAATACCAATAAATTAAGCAACAACAACAGAAGAGACATTAATACAGATAAATAATACAAATAAATAAATAAATAAAGTGCTATGAGTGTGTGGCGTGCGGCGTGTGTGAGTGCTTCTTTGAGAAGCCTGATGGCCTGTGGGTAAAAGCTGTTTGCCAGCATCGCCTTAGGTTTGTTATCTTTAGTGCTTCCGAATTAGTCTGGGGAACCATGGCTCAATTTGACAGTTGAACGTACCAGGAAGCATACCCCCACTCAGCTTGTAGCAAACCCTCGTCTTCTCGGCGCTTCTGTGATGTTTGTTAGCGTATTAGCGTGATGACATGTCCATCACTGCAAAACACACAACGTCCACTTTCACACTGTTGGAAGGATTGCCACCATGACTTTTGGGCATTTAAAAATAGCTTTGCAAATCGTCGCCACCAACGGCTTCAGTATTAAAAGATAAGAAAATCTATTATAATGCTAGACAAATGGAATAATAATGTATATTTGACAAAAGCCTTTGATACAATTAATCACAATATCCAAATAGCAAAACTAGAAAGCTATGGAATCAGAGGAATAGCTTTGAACTGGGTTAAAAGCTACTTAGCGGACGGGAAGCAACATGTGAAGCTAGGAGAATAAACTGTACATCTGCCAGCTTGAAGGTACCATGGGGCGTACCCCAAGGATCAATACTGGGACCAAAACTGTTTAATCTATATATAAACGACATCTGTAAAGTTGCAAAGGACTTGAAGTTGGTGTTATTTGCAGACGATACAAGCGCATTCTGCTGTGGAGATAGCACGCAGGAACTCGTGGAGAAAACCACAGGGGAATGAACTAAATAGTAAGAGTAATAATAGACTGTCCCTAAACCTAAGGAAACCTAAAATAATGCTATTCGGTAAGTGCAATAATGATACACGTGCGCAAATACAAATTGAAGGCACAGACGTTGACAGGGTAAACAAAAATCAATTTCTTGGGGTCACATTAGATAATAATATGAACTGGAAATCTCACATTAAAATATACAACATAAAGTGGTGGGAAATACCTCAATACTAAATATAGCAAAATTCATTCGAGACCAAAAATCACTGCATACTCTCTACTGCTCTGGTGTTAGCATATCTAACCTATTGTGCAGCGATATGGGAAACAACTGTAAAGGTACACTACACTCATTAACCACGCTACAGAGAAGGGCAGTTAGGATGATCCATGATGCCGCTTACAGGGAACATACAAACCCTTTATTCCTAAAATCAGTTATTCCAATTTGCTATCAATCAATCAATCATTTATCAATCAGCTAAAATGATGCATAAAGCAAACTATAACATGTTACCCAAAACATAAAAGATTCTTCTCCACAAAAGAGGAGAAATATGATCTTAGGAACAAATGAAAGCTAACACTTCTATGCACGGACGACACTAAAAGCCTTCAGCATTTCTGTGTGTGGAATCCAGTTGTGGAACGGATGAAGCAAGGAACTCAAACTATGCACCAAAATGAGCCATTTCAAGAAACAGCACAAGCAGTTGATGTTTCTAAAGTAGAAGGAAGAAGACACCTGAACCACCGGGCACGTACAATGCTACGTCTAACAAACCCTTCATTTTCGGTGGGTCCCTTGTCTGTACTCACTCACCACCACACTGAGCCTGTGTCAGCTATTCCATCAGCTCGTATCCATTTCTTACCATCAGGTCTGTTGTACATTGATAAATGTATTGGGGTAGGATTACATAAGCTTTGCTTCTCCCTACTCCTTCTTGGACATGTGGAAGTGTGAACTGTGTAATGTGCTGAGCTCCACTCTACTGTGTGTGCATGTTCAAGATGAAGTAAACCATATAATAATAATAATAATAATAATGATAATTCCATAGCTATGAATGTGAGCATGAATGCTTGTTTGTCTCTAGGTGCCCTGCCATTGGCAGGCGACCAGCCGAGGGTGGGATAGGCTCCAGCATACCCCCGCTACCCTAATGAGGATTAAACATCATAGAAAAAAAATGAATAATCAAATAATCCCACAGGTGTTATTTTATCCATGTGTGACCTTGGAAGATGATGAAGGGGACGTCACCTTTATTGACCTTCTGATCCTCAGACCCTGGCAAGTTCAACTTCACGCCTCGTCTCTACCAGCTGAGCAGCATTTCGGGGGCGTTTGCTGCTGTGGAGTTTGTGTACCCCGCCAGAGAGCCCAAGCAGGTCAACTCCATGCCCTTCCTGCAGGAAGATCTTTATTCTGCATCCCAGCCTGGTACACTCACATGCCTGCACTCATGTGCCTTAATGGGGGGGGCGCAGGGTAATAGGTATGAGTGGTTGCAGATGTTATCTAAGCTGACATGAGGCACATTCTGCGTATTTGATGGTTTTCATTGTGAACACGCTGCATGTATCACTTTCGAGGCTAGTTCTATGAAATGTGGTCCTTCTGTTGTAAGTTCCATCATCCACTTTATTGCAAGGTTTGTAGAAGACATTTGACTCTTTGGTGCCATCACAACCACATCCTGTACATTTTTGGACTGTGAAGCATCCAGTACGAATATATGATGTTGTGTTCCCACCCCCAGCGTTGTTCTTGGTGGATAACCACCATGAGGTGTACCTGTGGCAGGGCTGGTGGCCTCAGAACAGCGAAAGCACCGGCTCAGCCCGAATACGTTGGGACTTGGACAGGAAGTGTGCCATGGAGACGGTGCTGCAGTACTCTAAGGGTACTCCCCCTCAAATACTACTACTACTGTTACTACCTCTACTACTACTGCTAATGTACTGTTGCTATTTGTTTGTATTCCACAGAAAAGAATGGAAAAAAGCCCCCGAAGGCGTATCTGATCCACGCCGGGCTGGAGCCGCTCACCTTCACCAACATGTTCCCCAGCTGGGAGCACCGAGAGGACATCGCTGAGATCACTGAGCGGGTGTGTCTGCGCACACACACACACACACACACACACACACACACACACACACACACACACACACACTAGTGTACAAAACAACACATCCAAAGTGCAGCACAGCCCATCAGGAAGCCATTAGCCTTATTGATTTCTTTCTAATTCCATTTATCAGACACACACTTGTGCTTTTATAGCCTTTGACCTTCAAGTGTGTGTGCGTGTGTGTGTGTGTGTGTGTGTGTCTGTGTCTGTCAGGAGGCAGAGGTGTGTAACCAGATCATTCTAGTGGAAGATGTGCTGGCCAGACTGTGTCAGACTACATACCCTCTGGATGATCTCCTCGCCCGGCCGCTGCCAGAGGGTGTGGACCCTCTCCGCCTGGAGGTCTACCTGTCGGACGAGGACTTTCAGGTGTGCACTTTGCGTGTTTTTTCAACATTTCTTCCAAATGGGTGGCCTGAACAAGTTGTATGAAGGCAAGAAGGAAGGAGAGAAGAAGTATTGTTGACATAGCGAGTAGGAAGAGTGCAGGCTTGTGTCTTTGGTTCTAAGGAGAACCGTCACAGGCGAGGGAACACATCACATTCATGCTTGGGGTGAAAGGCGGTGCAGCATGATGACACAGCCACGCTTCATTTCCAATACGAGTTTTTGAATGACGTCAAACCAGATCAACCATCAATAATATTGGCTGTGGTTTTCAGAGCGTAGAATCTTCTACTTTTTTCTCTGGATGATCCATGATGTTATATTCAGCTTTCTTGAGGAGGACAAAATCATCCATCCATCCATCTTCTATGCCGCTTATCCTGCTTAGGGTCGTGGGGCATGCTGGAGCCTATCCCAGCTGACTTCGGGTGAGAGGCGCGGTACACCCTGGACTGGTGTCCAGCCAATGGCAGGGCACATATAGACAAACAACCATTAACACCTACGGACAATTTAGAGTCTCCAATGAAGCTAACATGCATGTTGCTCTGCAAAAATACACTTCATCACTTCATCACCACATAAAATAAAACAACCAAGGCAAGACAGCAGAGATAAGAAAGGAAAAATTAAACAAATACAATAAGAATAAAGAAATAAATACGGAACAGATCGTACGGACAGATTCATCCATCCATCCACTCATTTCATCCATCCATCCATTGTGACTACGTGGTTTCCCAGTGTGTGTGTGTTGATATCTTTATTTCCTGCTGTGCTAGCATGCTGCTTCCATCTTCTTATCTTGTTTGTGTTGTGTTGTTGTGCAGGGCGTGGGGGCTGATGGGAAGGTGAGTGGTCGGACATCAGCATGGATGATGAAGCGTCCTCGCTAACTCTTCATGACTTCTTCCACAGCCTTGATCATCTTTGTTAGCATGTCAACACTCAGCATCCATCAGCTTTACGCCAAACTCAGTCTCCATCTCCATCATGACTCTCTATTGGCACACTCACACACTTACACGTAATCTTTGCAGTGCGTAAGTGTGCACTTGCATACTTACACTTAAGCACTCCATATACTAAGTGTGCACTTCCATACTTAGACTTGCATAAGTGCCTTGACACTGCGTTGTAGAGAACATGTAGTATCCAGATGGTACACTCAACACGCCCCCAATGGTGAGTGTGCGGTGATGGACACTTGCCACCCTCACTAGTCGCCATCTCAGCTACGTAGGTAAAGGGGAGGGACTAAGTCTCCCTTAAGAAGGAGCGAAGAAGAAGACAAATACGGAAAAGACCACTAGCAGTGTACTGAACTGTAGATCCCTGCTATTTGTGATGGTTTCATTGTGGGACCACCAGAAAATGCCAACCAACCACCGCTAATTCATAGACTCATTTTGACACACAGCTCACTCCTCCCCTCCAAACCCTCCTGCTTGCATGATGTTGACTCCTCCGATTTTGGATGAACATTTGCAATAAAAGTGTCTGTTTTAATTTAACCTGTGCAGCAGCGGTACGAGTACGCTGTACATGTCACCTGCTCTATCGCGCGCAGTCAACACCCCTTTTCATATGATTTGGTTTGCATTGAAAATGTCACATTTTTTCCATTTTAGTAGAATGTTGCACATAACAAAGCAGTGTGTGTGTGTGTGTTTGTGTGTGTGTGTTTGCACGGACTGGAGTGGCCAAACAAAGCACCCTATCCTATGTGTTGCTGATTCACTAACTGCATTTTTTTTATTGTGTAAGGCTACTAAATAACCCTCCATGGGGCCAAAGTAAGTTGCAAGTAGCAATTTAATGTAGAAGGTGAGAAACGTGATTGGATTCCATCTCAGCAGGATGTGTGGGCAGCCTGCGTCACCGATGGGTTCCACGCATTCCTCATGTAGAATAGTTTCCCACGGTTTCATCAAACGTATTCATTTTTGGCTGTCTACCGGATGAATCGGATGTAGTTGATTTCTGATGTGAGATTGCCTCAGCTTTCCTATGTTTCAATTTTCATCAGACCTTTTGGAAGGAATTAATGAGCAAAACGGTTATTTATTGTTGGCTGTAAAGGTACTAAGTAGGTACACAGTGTACAGTATATTCTACATTTGAGGTCCAGAGATTGTTGAGATTGTTGTTTGACAGTTTTGGTGCTGGTTTGTGTTCCACAGAAAGGCTTGGAGATGACGAGGGAGGAGTACGGGCGTCTGCCTGCATGGAAGCAAACCAACGTGAAGAAAAGCAAAGGACTTTTCTAGTTTCACGTTCTTTCATGTTTTCCTGCTTTTCCTGCTTGAGAGACTCAGGACTTGGCTGTCCTGAGTCCACCTCGACGTGGAGACACCAGAGGATGAAAGGTGTGGCAGCCGTTTGTCGTCTTTGTGTGCTTTGGAGAAGGCGGCGTGCGTGTCTGCGATGAAGCTCCCTTCCAGTCTGCGCGTACATACTCGTGTTTGTGCATCACAGCATCGCTAGTTCTACCCACCCAAGCAGGAAGTCACAGAAAGTGTCCTGGCCGTTGTCACCAAACGCCATTGTTGGCCGTGCTGCAAACATTTCCTACGCATTCAGAATGATGACCTTTATTTGGACGTCATGAGCAACTAAATTCGAATTAGTTGATTTTGGAAAAACTACACTGTATAGTGCCTTGACTTTGTGTACAGTTTCTACACACTTTTTGGGCTAGAAATACCTCAGAAATAAACCCTCAAAGAACCTCCATGTTTGTCATTTTTCAACCAACTGGGAAATCCATGAAAAATCTCAATGGAGCTCCTTCAAACATAAAACGTGATGACGATCCATTTGCTTTTTCCATGGCTTGGCTGGTCCTGTCACTTAGTCACGTGCCATTTACGCAACAAAAATATACTGTATAGTGGTTTCTGGTGACACCTAGTGGCCGCAATAATTCATGATTGAGTTTGTTGTGACGTAGTTATTGAATGAAGAGCATACCAGACGTGTTTTCTTAAGGAATGCTTTCTAATACACTTGTGCCTTGGAGACCCCATGTCTGTAAGTAATGTGCAACTAAAATGACATGATAGCTGTGTGGATTAGAAATGTGTTATTTTAGACACCAGTGTTGTGTCATTAGGACACTAATTATGTCTGGTTTAAAGATTGTAGCTGCTGTGTCAGCCACTGACTAACTAAATACACTTTTATCGCTCTTCTTTCATGAGTCAATACAAAATGTTTTGGTGTTAAAATACAGCTGTTTGATGCATTCCTACACACCGTCATGTCAAGTGGCTTCTTCCACTTCTAACATTTATTAAACAGGTTAGCTTTTATTGGATCCATATTCTTCAAAAATGGGACTTGTTTCAGTTTGTGTCCTTGTTGGTGTAAACATCGCACCCTCCGTCTGGCTTCTTCTTCTTTGGCCAATGTCATGTTGTTAGAAGCGACGCCATGACACTCCTTAAAAAAAAAATTCAAAAAAAGCAAAAATCTCCGATGATAACAACACACAGACTAACAATGTGCTCAGCAGGAATATTGCTTTTCCGTGAGTGACCACGAGAGGCCAGTGTCGTATTAGTTTCTAGCATTTTGGTTGACATCTTGCACAATCTTGCAGCAGAATGCTGAGATGATTTTTTCAAATGGAATAAACACTGAGACGTGATTTGGGGAGCTGAGCTCCAACTGATGGAGACACGTCAGTCACATGACAACCAGGAAAAGAACACAGAGCTTTAGTGAAAACATCTTTCTGTCTTTGTGTTCACCACGCTTCTTTGGTTCCCCGATAAGTTCTGCTGGGCTAAGTACGACCATGGACAGCAGTACTATTTCAATAGACAGCAGTACTATTTCAATAGATAGCAGTACTATTTCAATAGACAGCAGTACTATTTCAATAGATAGCAGTACTATTTCAATAGATAGCAGTACTATTTCAATAGACAGCAGTACTATTTCAATAGATAGCAGTACTATTTCAATAGACAGCAGTACTATTTCAATAGACAGCAGTACTATTTCAATAGATAGCAGTACTATTTCAATAGACAGCAGTACTATTTCAATAGATAGCAGTACTATTTCAATAGATAGCAGTACTATTTCAATAGACAGCAGTACTATTTCAATAGATAGCAGTACTATTTCAATAGACAGCAGTACTATTTCAATAGATAGCAGTACTATTTCAATAGATAGCAGTACTATTTCAATAGACAGCAGTACTATTTCAATAGATAGCAGTACTATTTCAATAGACAGCAGTACTATTTCAATAGACAGCAGTACTATTTCAATAGATAGCAGTACTATTTCAATAGACAGCAGTACTATTTCCATAGATAGCAGTACTATTCAGTGGTACAATAGTGTGTATGTGCTGAGTTCTGGTCCGTGTGCGATGGAGTTTGACACCCCTGCTGTACATACTACATACTAATACTAATAAAACATTCACCTTGTATGTAATCGTGTCTACATGCTGTGCATGTATGATCTACAGTAGAGGCCAGCGTTGTAAGTCTACGTTACAAGACCACCAGCGAATGGAGAAAAATGTCTACTTTTGACACACAGCTCGCTCCTCCCCCTCCAAACCCTCTTGCTAGCTTGATGTTGACGTTCTCCGACTTGATATCAACATTTGCAGAAGAAGTGAGTGTTGGAATTATTATCTTAGCTCCAGAACCCTCCCCTTCTCCCTTCAGTTGCCATTGTTCACTCAATCCAGCACACAATCCAGGTTTAATCCCTAAAGGTGCCCCACACACTTACTGTTCAACACACGGACGCTATCACATGCACGGCATAGCTACTCAAAATTCAACTTGAAATAAGCTTGATTAATCGTACATTGTTGTCATCCAAATGAAATTCTACTCAAATGAAATGAAATGAAATGAAGATCAAACCAGTTAGTCGTGGAAGCTGCTCCATGAACGAGTCAGTCAGGGTGGAGAAGTTGGGATACAACTTTCACGTAGGGGTTTCAATGGTGCGTTCAAGGACTGCAGAACAAAGTGCCAAATCTGAGGAAAAAACATGATCGGTGACGCATAAAGACATAAACATGTAGAAATGATGTAACAGTGGTACGTGTACGTGTACGTGCACTGTGCATGTCACCTGCATTATTCTCTCCAGCAGAGAAAACACCTTTTAGAAAGATTATTTTAAAATACATTTCTAAATAACTACATTGAATTTGATGGGAAATTGCATATCGATTGCGGCGACCTGTCCCACTTTGTTCAACAGTCCTTGAATGCACCATTGTGTGTGTGTGTGCTAACTTTGTCCCACACTGCACAGATAGACTACCGTACTGTATTTTTACCCTTTTTCTTTCACCTCATGTTGGCTCCCAAATGCTGCGACTATGATGAAGGTAAGATCTGATGATGTGATCAGGTATTTGTTGGTGCACAACCTCAAGTGAATTCATGCTAGCACACCACCTTTCATAAAGCAACGAAAACAAAGTCCAGGCTGTTACTGGTGGATGGTGGCTGTGTATTCATTTAGTTCATTGGGTGTTGTTCCTGTCAATGCTAATACTAAATACGTAAGATCAGTTAGATGGCTATAGTGTACAACCCCCACCCACTTGTCCACAGAGATTTTGTGGGAACACGAGCTGATCCGCGGGTCCACAAAGGTTGGGGACCGCTGCCATATAGGACACTTTGAAAGTCTTTTCTTGGTAGTTTTTTATTTTTCCCAAGCTGCTGTGCCTGAAGTCAATGGAGCCTCCCCCCATCTGTAAAGAAATATACATGTATACTTTAGTGTGTGGTGTGTGCTTCTGTCTATTTCTCCTGCTTGCTTCTTGTCTGGTCGAGGTTCCATGTTTGTCCGAGTGTTTGAATCTTCATGCAGCGTGTGCTCCTAATGCTGACACGTCTTGAGAAGACCTACGTGTCCACGTAGAAGACAATCTGAGAGGACGCGAGGCACGAGGCCGTACTACACATCCAATAAATCCACGCCACCTTCACGGCTTCATCATCACAGCGAGCGTCTGAATGTGAGTCAAGCAGCGGAGCTTAAGAGCCCAGGGCACCAGAGAAGAAATACAAAAAAACAACGTATTCTTTCTGCAAATTCATTTCCCATAAGCCATCTGGGCTGCTTTGAAGTGTCTTTCTCCCACTTTGGACAGGAAGTGTGCAGCTTAGAGCGCTGCCAACCTTATAACGGAGAAAGGAGGAAAGCGTAGCGGCATTGTGACGCCGCGAGCAAGTGATAATCCCGGCATAAATAGAAAGTGGGAAGACAACATGCAGAATAATATGCACTAAGCCTTATTTGGACGCTCTTTGTTCCCGACGTGTCCTCTTGTGTGCAGCAGAGGGTTTGTGGTGGCGGCGTCCCGCCAAGCGCTAATACTGCCAAATAAATCAAGCTAAAGCACAAGTGTTGCCACTTTGTGCTGAATTAACACCGTTATCATCAACAAAACCTTCTTCTACCACAAGCCAGGGATGAGCACGGACGGATGCTTAAGAGCCGTAAAGCTGCCAAAGGGTGCCGCTCGCCGCTTGTTTGGCGAGATAGAATTCACAGGTGAGTCAAGCTGCAACAGAAACATTGACTGATGTTGTAATAATCAAATGACCTTCTTACATTCCGGCTGCATGATTCCCGACCTCTTCTGCTCACTTCTGCTGCTGACGTTTACTTACACCGTCCCAGGAAACGTTGTCATACTTTGTGAGAAAAGTCTGATCAACTCCTGCTGAGCTTGGATATATGATCCTCCATCTTGGCGGTCACATTCATTCATTCATTCATTCATAAAATCATAAAAATATATGACATGCATTGCTAAAATCTAACTGGTGTTCCTGTCAAAACACAACACTGGCTTTTCCTGTTCATAGAAGGGTGGCAGTGACAAGCACCTTCCTCTTTTTTGGAATGATTCTTTGAATGTTTAACCTTACGGCACTGCTATTGTTATGTGTCCTTGTCTGCTGGCTGATTATTTAGAATTTCTGGTATGTGTCTTCTTGCAATGTCTTCAAAATAAAGTATTTGAAAAATAAGTCACTCCAACGGATGAGGAGAGCGTTTCAAGCAGCTCCCGTGTGGCATTTCTGTGTATTTTATGGGTGATTAGCAAGAATCATGATGTCACACTTCCATGAAGGACATGACAGAGGCTGTAGAAAGTTCTGGAATGCCCATCCAACTGAGTGCACTCAATGCAGTGCACTTAAGAGATTGACTGCAGCCCTCCAAATGTGCAAAGTCAGCCACTTTTACTTCAGAAAATGTACAAAAGAAGGACTGGAATCATACAGAAAATACATTTGTAAAAGATTTGTGTGGGGGACGCTACACTGTGCCTCCGTCTGCCATCCTAACAGGTGTGGCTTGCAGCCTTTCCACTCTTCAACGTCATGAAGAGAAGAAGTAGTGGCCTCCATGAATGTGATAATATAGGAATAATTAGACAATTCATCTCCTGTGGTGCCTTCAAGGCCAACGTGGTGTTCTCACTGACGTTTGCTTTATGAGCAGGACCTACTAAGCACTTCTTCAGCCAAAGCAATCGGCTGAGTGTTTGTGGCATTTAGCAGACAGCAGCTCGCGCTGATCCTGCATTGTCAGCTTTTAAGAGCTCATCAGCGAGCGGGTGGAGATGGAAGTGAGACCCAAAGCGTTGCTACATGCCTCCTTTCAACCGTGCTGTGCAGCGATGTGATCATCAGGGCTGGGGTGTCCTGGGCCACGTTGCCTTTTTACTCCTAACATGTAAAAGACACCAGGCTCGTGCTTTTTCCGGCCAACACTTTCCATTCAAGGGGAAGAGAAGAAAAGAAAGCAAACAAAGGCAGAGAAAGGCGTCAGATTGGAGGGAGGGAGGTGGGGAGCCTGGAGCTCCTTCTCGTGCCAACACATCCACATGTCATCTCTGCTTAGACGCACCTTGGAGAGCGTGACCTCTTTCCAACAACCTGGCCTGGCATGAGGTCTGGCTGCAGATCGCAGGATGCGTGCAAAGTGTGAGTCGCAGCATGCTTGCTAAGTCTGCTTTTCTTGCTCTTTTGCAGCCAACGGTTGCATCTCTTGCAGCCCCCCCCCCCCTTCAACAATCTAGAAATATACAAGATAGAAAAAGACAAGATAAATGATGTTTGAGTGTGCATGTACAAGGTGGACGCCAGGGCTCTCAAACTCAACTTAGCAGGGGGCTGCTGGAGGTGGCGTCTGGGAGGGGGGTTTTGGGTCCGGCATCACCAAGTCACAAGTCACAAACACCACTGGAAACCATCACAAGCTATAATACATGCTTGCAAACATGCAAAGCCCACACAGAGAAACCCAAACCCAGGTCTTCCAGACCTCCTGACTGTGTGGCCAACATACGACATGCACCATGCACCATGTGACATGCAACATGCACCATGCGACATGCAACATGCGACATGCACCATGCGACATGCACCATGCGACATGCAACATGCTACATGCGACATGCACCATGCGACATGCACCATGTGACATGCAACATGCACCATGCGACATGCACCATGTGACATGCGACATGCACCATGCGACATGCACCATGTGACATGCAACATGCACCATGCAACATGCACCATGCGACATGCAACATGCAATGAGCTTGTCTACACGTCGTCATTGTCATTCCTCAACATGACAGCATCATAAAAAAATAACACACACGCAGGACAACTACTACTACGCGTGCAAGATAATAAACAACTGCTATGTTAACTCTAAACGTACTTTAAGCAACTTTTTACAATAAGGTGCCGCAAGGCATGCTGGGAGCTGGCCTCATGCTAGTCACTGCGAGTGCTTCCGGCTTCCCAGCATGCTTTGCGGCACTTGTTTTGTAAAAGGTTGTGTCTTATATCTACATAAACATTCGGGGGGCGTGATAATTATCAGGCCGATTGAGGGAATTCTGATGTCATCGCAATAAATGGGATAAGATAAGTGATCATCGCTCCAATGAGTGCCGTGCACTTCTTTTTCTGCTGGCTGTGATGTTAAGGGCCTGTCACGACTTCCCTGAACTCACTTGTAAGCAAACGCTCACTTTCTGAGGAAGACGTAATTGAGCTGCTGTGCTGCCCCCTGTCTGTTGTCTTTTGCACTGCTGGTCCTGCTGGGGCGGAGCTACCTGTGCACACCTGAGAGCAGTTAGTCATCAGGCCTTCATAAGCCATGCTGTGAGGCTCGCCTGTTGCCAGGTTGTTACCTTGACTTTGCCAACATTGTGTGAGTTGTGTGTCTGTGTGTAGCTGCTTTCTGGACACTTGCTCTGCTAGCGCTAAGTCATTTGTTCCGCTTGGCTTTCCCAGCAGCTCCTTTTATCATCTTGCATTTTTGGTTCTGCTTGTGTTTCTCTTTGCTTCTTTTCCTGCTTGACTTTTTCCAGCAGCGCTTTTTGTTCTCATGTTAGCGTGGCTTCGCTCGCTAGTTTTATTTTGTGGGCAGGGGAACCCATCCAGCACACAAACCTTATCAGCCACCTGAAAGGCCACATTGCTATGACACCTGGGGCTTGTTGTGCCATGGTGCAAAAGTTTGTCAGAGACCTCCACGGCATCACCCCAGCTTCTTGGAGCATGTGCCCGAATGCAGTGCACCTCGCTGGGCCACACCAGGTGGTCCAGTCCTAATTTGTCCACACCTTACCTCCAGGTGTGCACAAGCGACACTTGCGTCTAAATAAAGTAGATATAAAAAGTTAAAAATGGTTATTGGTATGTTGGTCTTGAAAAGCAGAAAGTTAACGGTATCAGTTTGCCATATACAGATATCATATACAGTATACTGTATATATTTATACTGTATATACACACACACACACACACACACTGTATATAGCAAGGCCCCTGGAAATGTGTTAACCTAGTGTGACCCACAAGTCAAATAGTTTGCCACCCTTGATGCAGCCTTTGCACTTGTATGTTCCTGTTTCTTCGTGGAGGAACATGTAAGGCTCAAGAGGTTAAGAGCTTTTAGTATGTGACACTTGCTTGGAAGCAGAAGTAGCTCATGAGAACGTGCCGTGCCTTTGGTGAAATACCTGCGGGGAAAGCGTGTCCGAATTACCTTTTTACACGGCTGGATTTGATGTGGCAGCTCGGCGGGAAGGAAGGCACTCAAGATGGCCTCCGGCGTGAGGATGACAGTGAAAAAAAGGCATCCACCTGTGTAAAAGGGGATAAGAAAGCACAGACACAGCACAAATCCTCCTTCCTGCCATTTGGCCTCCAGCGCTGAGGGCTAACTGAATTACAGTAGCAACAAAAAGCTCATCTCACTTCCTCTGTGGGGGCCACTGCGTGTGTGTGTGTGTGTGTGTGTGTGTGTGTGTGTGTATGTGTGCGTGCATGCCTGTGTAGGTGTGTGTGAGGCCATTAGTTCAGGCTCAGCATGGATTTGGAAGCGCATGTTGTCCAGACAGTGAGAGTTTATGTTTACAAGATAAACATGAAAGCAGCTTGTTTCCATATTGCGTGCACGTGTCCACACGTGTTAGTGTGCCTGGCCTGTCACTCAACTTGATGAGCTGTCATCTGAAATGAGTCAGCTGGCATTTGAAAAAAGCTCCACAGATTGTTTAAAAAAGCAGATGGACAACCTGCAAAAACAACGACATGAAAAAGAGTTCCCGCTTTTGTTGATCTAAAGCAGGGGTAGGGAACCTATGGCTCGGGAGCCAGATGTGGCTCTTCTGGTGGTTGCATCTGGCTCTCTGGCTTTAACACAATAAAATGTTTTTGTTGTAATTTTATTTGACAGAAATCACAGGGTTAAAAATAACATTCAAAATATAAAACTTCTTTATGCACTTTAATCCATGCATCCATTTTCTACCGCAAGCACAGAAGTCACATTAATGGTAAGAAGTATTTTACAGTATTTATTATTGGTTAGCTTCAATATAACAACGTTATTAAAAATAATAATTCAGAGACTTACAGTATTATGCTCTAAAATTGTTGGTCATGCTTAATAACACACATTTAGTTGTATATGGCTCTCACGGAAATACATTTTTAAAAATGTGTCTTTCTTGGCTCTCTTAGCAAAAAAGGTTCCCGACCCCTGATCTAAAGGCATTTTCCAGCCAAAGCCTCAGTGCTGACCGCCGTGAACGGCACACATGTCATGTTCTGTCACGTCAGCATCAAGTTCCATTGAAAGCTTTGAAATTGGTGCTGCAACGCTAGCGTCTGTTCCAACACGTGTTCAGAAAGGTGAAATGACTGTGATGTTGTCAAACATGATTGCAGCTTAAAGTCCAGTGGACTTCACTGCACTACCAGATGACGCCACTGGGGGTCAGTGTGCTGTTGGCGGTGTCTTTGGGGAGTGATGAAAGTGCAGCGAAGAAGTCAGGGTTGTCCTGAGAGTGACTACGCCATACGTACCCGGAGCACAATCGGTGCAGCGCATGCGCAAGGACAACGTCACTTCCTCCTTTAGCTCATTTTTACAACAGCGCTTGTGCGACGTGACGTGCTGTGGTCCTTATTATCTTTGAAAGGTATGAACATAAATGGTCAATAAGCATACTTCATATACTGTATGTCGTATATGGGGAATACCCCCCATATATTATTAGTGATTATTATGAAAAGTTCATTAGCATGCGGATGCTTCGTGTATGACATCCACCAAGACTGAGCGACTTCAAAACTTCCTTCGACACAAAGACACATCAGTTAATTCCTCTTCATTTAAGAGCTGACATCTAGCAACTTCCATGCTTTTCTTAAGTTCTCACATGAATAGCTACAGCATTGTACTGCCAAAAAATGTAACTCTTACGAACTATTTTTGTTGTCATTGTTATATTTGTCCAAACTAAGGTTCCTTTAGTTGTATCAGGCATTCAAATGAGCAAGAAAGTGAAGAAACAAGGCTGCTCTAATCCTGTTTTCCATGACTCTACGTAAAGCCAGCGCTCTCAACAACTGAATATGGATGTAATATGGTGGCAATAAAAAGCCCAATACCGTGTGTTACTGCTTTGGCCCGGTCAGAGTTGCTTGCTAGAGGTTGTTTATATGCTGAAGTTATGGGTGGTGTCACGAAGCTGCTTTCTTTCTTCTACATGTAACATCCACTGCCAGATGAGCCGCTTTAAGTGCGCTAACATGTTAGATGTGTTTCCTGCAGCGTACCCGATATCTGTGGAACAATGTCGACACACAACTTTGGATTTATCCACTTGCCTTTGTCCAGCCGTGATTTGAACACGGAAGCCAAAGTGTTCCCAAACAGGAGAGCAGGGTGACATGGGAGCGTCTTCCAGGTCAGGCTTCTCGCTTGCATTCGCCATGATGTCATTTGTCACGTCTGCGAGCTGCTAGCGTTCCTCCCCCTCAGTCATCAGTGTCCGACACTGAGAGGCGTCCTTGCGGAAATTTAATGAGAAAAATAGCATAAAATATAACCGAAATGGTCCGCAATTGGACCGAACCGAACATGCAGAACCGAAACATCCATGTGAACTGTTACACCCCGAGTAATCAATAAATGACTTCCACATGCTGGTAATGTACTACATAGTGTACAGGCTTTTGTGCTGCACCGCTACAACCCCCCCACCACCTCAGTAGTGGCAAACTGAAGCGAGCCATTGGTGTCATGTGACCAACTGACCAGATGCGTGCTGACTGCTGGAGTCCACTACACAACAACACATAGTGTACATCTACTAACCAGCTTTATTCAACTAGGTGTTTTATTGGGGTAAAAAGTAATAATACTGCATAGTAATAATAAGAAGCTACGAGCATGCCTTGTACATTTTTGAGACATAAAAGCAGTCAAGTTCAGAGTAGAAATGTTTGCTCCCGTCCACGTGAGATGAAAGCCTCCACTTCCAAAGCGCAAACATCTTTTCTATTGCAAAGTGTGTTTGTGGATGTTTTGTCTCTCTTGTGATTCCCGTGCTTGCATGCTGGTGCACGTCATCATCACACACACACAAACGCCTTCGAATGACAATAATTCCATGATGTGCAGCACACATCGTATTAGACTGTCTGGCCTTCTTTCACTTGCCTTTTCTTTCTCATTTTGCTCTTTTCAATGTCAACTACATTTCTGCTGTAGAGGCACTTTTCTTTTGAAGTCAATTCACAAGGAGCTCATAGTGAAGCATGATTGATGGTTCATCCTTTATATAACACCTCAAAAGCACATTTTGTATTTTCTGGACTATCAGTCCCGCCACAGCATAAATAGCATCAGTCAAAAATGCATCATGAGGAGTAAAACGCATATATAAGTCACACTGGACTCTTTACAAATGTTTTTAACAAAATTCAAGAGCAAAAAGAGACATTTAATGTGGAAAAGCAAGTTGTTCAAGTACACAATAGCTCACACAACAGGCTGAAGAGGTGTCCACTATGTTAACCAAACACATTAACACTTACTCAGCTACGCAATGGCATCAACAACATACCTGGACGGCTGAATAGGCTACATGAACATGACAAGCAAGTTCACCAAACTCCCGATCTCATTCCACATCACTGTTGGTGTCACAAGACTACAGCGGCCTCTGGTGGCCGTCCACGCTTGCTTCACTATGAATAAACATTCTAATCTAAATCCAATTTATCTGTTCCAGCACAAAATACATTTTATGGAGACTCATTCTAGTTTTGCATGTAGAAAACAATGTGAAATAATTCAAAATGAGGACTGGATAGAAGTTATTGTTGATGCGGGCTTCCTGTACTTCCTGGTGAGATTGAATTCAGTCGTGTTTCTCACCTTCGGCATCAAATTTCTGCCACTCACAACTTTCTTTGGCCCCATTGCAGGCCATTTAGCAGTTGCACTCCATAAACGAATGCACGGACAGGAAGTCAGTAATGCGTAGGGTGCTTTGTTTGGCCACTCCAGTCTGCCCAACCAGACAGAACAGGACAAACGGGCTACTTTGTTTCGTGCAATATTGATCTGACGCAAAATTTTTGCAAAAAATTGGGATGAAAACCAAGTCATACTAAAACGGGGGTGTAGGAAAACTGCCCTCAGTGTCATTAAAAAACATCACGTCTCCATACTCGTGTGCCACTCTTGAAGTGGAGAGAGTATATTTTTATTTCACGGAGACTCCTAAACTATCCTAAGCTGAGGGTTGCGTCTCTGTTTTGCCTCGCATAAAAGTTCTGTACACTTAGCACTTTTATTCACCTTGCATGCTGGCATGAAGAGACTTAATCACCAGCTGACGGCAGACAAGAGGCCATTTGCTCAAGTGAGAAGCATTTAGAGTGGGGGCCACTTCACCGCCTCATATCACCTGCTGTGTTGCTCCCATAGAACGGTGAAGAAATGTGACTCTTGTGACATGATCTCCATCCATGCACATGTGGGTGCATTATGTCAGCGTGGGGTCTCACACACAATAGCAACCACAAATCCAGACGAAGGACATGAAATGAAGGTTAGTTAGGTAAGGAAGTATTTCATGCTAATAGAAAAGGTGCTCTACTAGTTGGAAGTGTAGGCAAGCACAGGGGTCAGATGTTTCCTTAGGTTCCTCACCAGGGTTGCACACATCTCAGGAGGGATTCTGTGGTCTGCTCCTCTTAACAGGTGCTCTCCAAATCCTGCATGTTTTGAGGCTCTGTCACCTCTTCTTAATGTGCTTCTTCTTGAGCCACTGCAGGATGTTAAAGTGCTCCTTCTTGAACTATTTCAGGAACTTAATGTGCTTCTTCTTGAGCCACTCCAGCATCTTAATGTGCTTGGTCAAATGTTTTGGGTCATCGTCATACAGGAAGAGGCTCCACTCGTGTTATCTGCAGTCAGTGACTTGCAAGATGATCCTAAATCCAATGAGAACAGGGTGCAGGGTGCAGGGAGTGCTGCTTAAATCCTGTTAAACGGGTCTCATCTCATCTAATCTAATCTAATCTAATCTGATGTCAATGAGAAATGAATCACCTCTGAACTCTGAGAGGAGGTGCTGACCCAGAACTTTCATATGGCCCCACAGCACCGATGGGTCTTTGGAAAGGATCCAAGCACAAGTCAGGAATTCTGCCTGAGTGTGTGTGCGTGCGCGTGTGCGTGCGTGTGCACGTGTGTGTGTTAGATAGGTGGAACATCTGTCTCCTGCAGCTCTCTCTGGGGAACGGCTGTTTTCTTTCACAGTCAACAGATGCAATTTTGCTCATCAGTCTCCTCTGATCAGACTTGGGTGACTAAACATCAATCTGCAGGGAATTTGAAAGCATCCTAACATACATCCTCCCTGTGAGACGGCTAAAGGCCAAGCCATTAGCATAGTGCTGTCACAGGCGTGATGGATCAAGGCAGGAGAAACACCTTAACAGCGTCTTCAGACTTTGCAGTGGTGTCTCTATCAAGATGCCTGGATTCAATTTACATGTGATTGGTGTCATACTTGGTGAATTATAGGCTTCCTTCTGTGTGCAAAGGAAAAGGTCCTCATTTAGGATCGCAGAACAACGCAGCCAATCATGTCACATGTCACACGAGTAATAAATGGATAAAATTACATCACTTTATCAAAACCAACTAGAAATGCATGTAGAATATGAAATATGAAGTAAGGGTGCAACTCATGATCCTTTTCTTAGTCCATCTGAAGCTTGTTGTTTGGATGAAAGGAGTAACGGGCTAGAAATCAATATGAAGAAGACACAAACAGTTAACATATCAGAAAAGAGACAAAAACGTCCATCACTGTTTTCCAAAGTCAAAGCTGATGTGTGTGAATATGTCATTTGTCAAACCAAAAAGAGAATAGCTCTGCTGTCATGGATGATCATATTTGTAAATGATTATTGCTGAATGAGATGTTTTCCAAGGGAAAAAATGGCCATGAATGCTGAATCATGAATGTGTGGGGATCCACTGTATGTTTTACATTTTTTTATCCATCCATCCATTTTCTGTACTGTTTGCTTGCGGGTATGCTGGAGCCTATCCCGGCTGTCTTTTCGGGCAAGAGGCAGGGTACACCCTGGACTGGTCCCATAAGATTCCATTCCAAGTGAAATGACGGTGGATATAGCAACGAGAAGACATGAGTGGTGGTTTTGTAAGCTACCACTAATTGATACTGTATATCTTACGTTCTTCATGCTAAATCTGCTCTAAACTTGACACTTCTTTGTGTCGTACTTTGAGTTGACATAAAGAACACATTGATTGAAACAGTGTCTTATTCATTTTTGCTGTTGTGACAAAGACATCTGACAGGCTATCCGTAGCAACGTGAAGGCTAAAAGCCTGATCGTGACATTTTACCAGCTTCTTTTCGGTCATGATCTGTGTTGTCGCTCTGCTGCCACCTATCTGCCGTCTCTTGCAGAGTGCATGCAGAGTGCATGCTGGTCCCCGCAGAGGCGGAGCCACTGTGGCGCACCTGCAGCTGGTTAGGGCTCCTGGCCTTCTTAATCTGGTCATCTGCTACAGCCTGTTGCCACATTGGTCTCTGCTGCTGGCCTGCTTCCTGTATTGCTATCCTTATATGTTGCCTTCTCGCGTGTTTAAATCTCTGGTCCACCTTACCTGTACTGTGAGTATACTTTCTCCCTGCCTGGCTATCTTTAGCAGTGGCACAGTTTTCCTTTTGTTAGTTGGTATTTTTCCCTGCTGCCACTTTTTCTATCACCTCTTTTTGTTATCCCTTTTTCCGTGGCGCGGATCGGTATTTTGTGTTGGACTCATTACCTTTTGCTATTTTTGTATTTTGTCTTTTTTACTCCCGTGGAGGACATTCTTTTTGATACACACCATTTTTGTTATTACGGACTGTCTCCTCTCTCTGCATCACGGGATCCCCAGAACTCTGCTTGAGCCAATCATGACGTTTTCTATGAATTAATGGAAAAAATATAGCAAGAAAAATGATCATATTTGACACCTTATTCAAGCATGACAATCGTTACATGGATTTAAAATCAGCTTTCGTGATGAAAAAGAGGCTGCCATTTTGGGGAAACATATACTGGGATAGTCACATGACAACCACCCCTAAATAAATCACACATGAATTTTTAAAGTCCTCTTTGTGGGCTCTTATGGGTTACAAAACCATCTTGTTTATTTGCCACCGCATGTCCACAATCAATCTCCCTGCTCATTCAAGAAGTGCTTTACACATCACACAGACTGGTACTGCTACTACTAGTGCTACTACTGCTACTGCTACTAGTACTGCTGCTGCTACTACTACTACTACTGCTACTACTGGTACTGCTACTAGTACTGCTGCTACTACTACTACTGCTGCTGCTACTACTGGTACTGCTACTACTACTGCTCCTGCTACTACTACTGCTGCTGCTGCTACTACTGCTACTACTGGTACTGCTACTACTACTGCTCCTGCTACTACTACTGCTACTACTACTGCTGGTACTGCTACTAGTACTGCTACTACTACTGCTGGTACTGCTACTAGTACTGCTATTACTACTACTGCTACGGCTACTACTGCTACTGCTACTACTACTGCTACTACTACTGCTGGTACTGCTACTAGTACTGCTACTGCTACTGCTACTACTGGTACTGCTACTGCTACTACTACTGCTACTACTACTGCTGGTACTGCTACTACTACTGCTACTGCTACTACTGGTACTGCTACTGCTACCACACAGCAAATTGAGGAGTGTTAATTTTTTGGTGTTGATGAGAATCTTGAAGTTGGAGTGTCAATCTTGCACTAGTTGGAGTTCTAACACTGCATTTTCTTAAAAATGTTCAATTTAACACTGGATCATGAAAGTGTCGTAGTTAAAGTGGAGTGTTGAAAATGTTTAAATCGTGTTAGTGTCACAGACATTCAACACTTCCACACTCCATTTAACACCTAACAGTGTTCACGTGTCTTAAGCTCCGCCCACGGACATTTCATTTAGACTCCACCCCTCACTTCACGTTGCTGAAATGAAAAGCAGATGGAAGAAGTTGACAATTAGGAATCATTTTGCATCAGTAGGTAAGTAAACGTTTAAATGGATGAACTAATTAATTGTGTTGTACCTTGTTTACACAAAACATTAGTTTTTGGTGTGATATTTAAGACTAATAAACTGAGGCAGCTGTTTCCACCCAAAGCCTTTGCTAATGTTAGCTCGTGTTTTTGCTAAGTTATATTTTCTATTTAGTGTTGCTGTGAGCTGAATCGGCACTGCCTGTGCAACATTTGGCAAAGTAAGTGAACGCTACGTTATATCTTCATTTTGAATGAGCTAATGGCTAACTAGCTAATTGGCACGAGGAGCCCCCACACGTAGGCCTGCTGGCCCCCAGCAAAGGACTTGATATGCTGTACAAGATACAAGATATCAAGGTTGGCAACTCTAATTGTTACTTTAACTTAAAAATAATTGTCAGGCATGTGTTAGAAGTGAACTATACTTTTGTTGTTTTTGGGGTTTTTTTTTTTTTTTAGAAGAATGCATCTTTATTTTTCTTCTTGATTCGCAGAAAGCCTTTGCTTGAGTCTTACATGAATGTGGTAAGTAATATCTTTTAAATTGAGGCATAAGCCCTGCAACTGCTTTTCCATATTTTATTTTAGTAGGATTTTTAAAATATTTTATTTATTCTTATTCTCAGAGGTGGGTGGAGATGTCTTTGAGCTTGTCAAGTCAGGTGTTTTGACTTTCAAGGTCCTTTTATCAGTGACAGGTAAGGATGTGAAAACATTTGAAAATGCATGAGGTGGTTTAGATATCACAGGCAGTGTGGACCCATCAGGTACCTTGGTTTTGTCCAAATGAGAGATTGTTGTTGTGATCTTTGAGGCCTCAAAATGTATTTTTGGTCTCACTTTACAATAAGGTACACAAATACAGTAGTTACTGAGGAACTAATTACTAAAGCACAAATTTACAGTAGTAGAGGATCTAATGAGGAACTAAAAAGGAACCAATGAGCAGAGGAGTTACTGAGGAACTAAAACACATACATTTAGAGTAGTTACTAAAACTGAGTAGTGGATAGGGTTAGAAAGGTTTGTTCCTCATCCTGCACGACTGTAATTTTACGTACCTTATTGTAAAGTGAGACCATATTTTCATTTGATATTCAATTTTTAGCCCCTTTTCTATAGGTTGAAATTCCCCCCAATTTTTTTGTTTTAGTTGTAATTAGTGTTTTGTAGAGTAAGACATTCATTTGATAGATGAAGCAGACTCCACTATCCCCAGCTTCACCCCAGTTATTGCCAGTTGGTGGCGAGTCTCCACTCTTGCCTGCTACATCCATTCATCAGGTTCGACAATTTATCCTTCAGCCCACAAGAGGAACCCAACAGAACCAATGGATCAGGATGAAGCTAGACAGGTACGCTTTGAGTAAATGAATGTAAAGTGTTTATATGCATGACATTGTTTTATTTAAAAATCATCTTGCATTCCCATGAACACACTATTTCATTTTTAATATTTTTGGCAGAAAGTCGGTGTTTTGAGGGCCAATCCGAAAGGTGAGGAAATCTTCAAGGAGCGCAACAAGACTAAAACACTACCTGATGCAACGTGTAAACGGATGGTGAACATCCTGGTTGCAGATATGATGGAGCTGCATGGGTCACTTCCCCCTTCCCATTAGAACAGTCATTCCACACTGTCATCAACTGCAGTAAGACCATGTAGTGTGGGAATGGTTCTGTGATCATTAACTATGACGTGTTTTGAAAGGAGGGTTCCGCCATCATGTGTGACGACAAATTACGCCCTGAGAATTGTGACTGGTTTTCTATACATCAAAGATCCATTCTCCAAACCTGGATATGTAAGTGTCTTTTAATGTAAAACCCAAAGTACTGTTTTTGTTTTTTCCTTTTTAGGTGTGTAGTTTATTAAAATCTTGTTTCAAATATGTTCATAGGATGCTTAGCTTAGCGGCAGTGGCTCAGGAGGTAGAGCAGGTTGTCCAGAAATCGTAAGGTTGGTTGATCCTTGCTCCCTCCACCCAGTCACTGTTGTGTCCTACACTTCTCCTGGCTGTCAAAGTTGTTCCAAGACTGTTTCTTCAGGATGGTCCAAAAACCACAGGAGAACATCTGTTAACTGGTCAACAGCTGTTTGATGAGGAGTGCAGGGAGGCACTACCTACAATAAGACATTCAAACGATGAATCCGTGGTCAAAGAAGATGAGAGCAACTTTCCAGTATCGACAGAATATGATCCAAGCACAAGATGTATCATCGTCTGTCCTCTGTGTTCCCTAGCTTCCTTGATGTTGCTGGATTGGTAAGGAAATCTTGAGTATTTGGACTAGTTCAGTATTGGATTATCCATTACGTCAACCATTTGTAAACCTGTAGGCCTACAGTATATGAAATATTCATGTCTTGTTTCTAGATTGACCAGGATTTCTCAATGATGTTAGCTGATGAAGTATCTCAGAGGTTCCTGGCTAAGTGGTCAACTGTCTTCAAAACAAAAGTCCTTGCAGACTGCAAGACTCTCCCGCAAAAGCAGAACATTGATGAGTTGCTGTCAGGAACTGAACCTCAACCTGATGACAGCTGTGGTCAGTAGAAACAGTTCTGTATTACGCAAATAACTTCAAATATTTATTTCCTAGCTGTTTTAAAAATGTTTTTCTTTTAGGCTGGGGCAGTGATACATCCTCCAACCTTCTACTCCTGCATCTGCTCCCTCTGACTTCTCGAGGCCAGGAAAAAAACGGCAAAGATCAGATTGTCAAGCAGCCAACCATCTTCTCAGACATCTTAAGGTATGCAAAGGTACATTTTGACATATCAAAATATGATTTCTGTCTAAAAGCATTCATTTTAGGTTGCAGATGTTCTTGAATCGGCTAATTGTGTTGATTCAATGTCGTAATAAGGTGTGCTAAACACCTGAGAAATGGAAACCATGCAAAGGGGTTGTTGTTGTTGCCCTTTTTCACCCACAGGAAGGAGCCAGTGTGACCCCCTTCCGAGACTTGACACAAGACAAGCATTTCTCCTGTGCATCAGTGAGCGAAGGTGACATCCAGAGGTTCTACATGATTGACCAAAAGCCGGTTCCATGCAAGGCACATACATTTATTGCATCTTTTGATGAACTGTTCAAAGCTCGCTATGTCTTCAGTCTCTCGTATGGTTAAAAATGGATAAGAGCAAACATTTGGGTCTGAATGCTGCCCAGTCATGGTGTCTTCTATGTAACACTCCACTTATATTTGGTGATGTCATTGAAAGGAAGAATGATCACTGGAACTTCCTCCTCCTTTTCATGCAGATTGTCAACATACCTGTAGTGTTCTCCTACACCATAACTGATGGAATGATGCTTTACTTGAAACATCTGATAAGTGACCACCACACTCGGTACAAAGCATTGCTTCCTGGTAAGAAATTGATTCCCAAGCATGGCTTGATGATACACTATCCAAGATGCATACATAAAATTGGCCCTCTTATCCATACGTGGTGCATATGTTTTGAAGCCAAACACAATTCTTTCAAAAGGTGTGGTTAAGATTTTCAAAAATCTCAGTCATTTGTCGTGGCCTTTCACTATGAAAATTATTTTAGAAGATTTGCATTTGGCCCTACAACATCAAACGATCTGCAACTTGAAAGGTGGGGAGGAACGTGGTCAGGCATGATGTCTGCAAGCATCTTCCAAGTGTGTCAAGTACCAACTGGGTGAGAAGTTACGGTATAGAGCACCATGTTGGTGTGTTCATATGTACTGGATGTAGCTTTGAGCTACCTGTGTTCAAGAAGATCTGTGATATAATAAAACACAAAGAATGTGCTTTCATAAGAGCCTGTAATGTAGAAACGATGTACTACGATGACCTGTTTAACACGTACTGCATAGAAGACCAAATGCTTGGTTTTCTGTCGTGTGTTTAAATGAACTGACTCATTTCAGACCATTTGACAAGCAGCGCTCTAATGACAATTGTCAAAGAGCATCCGTAGTGCCCTGCTGTTATTTAAGCTACTGTCTGTTGGAAATGTTTTTGAATAAAATGTATGAAGCCGTCAACTAGTCATTTTATTTTGAAGTAGTATATTAACACTTACATAGTGTTAATGTTGCAACTCCTTTGAGAGTATTTAAATGACACTATAAGAGTCAATAAATGACTCTTAAAAGAATTAATTTGTGACACCTCACACTAGTGTTAAAAAAATGCAACACCAGTCGGTGTCGGAGTGTTTTAACTATATAAATAGTTAATATTGACTACAATGGTGTAAAAATGGCTACACTTTCAAAAGTGTTAAAGTAACACTTTGTAGAGTGGACCCCATGGGACACTTTGAAGGTGTTGAGATTAACTCCTACAGTGTCAGTTTAGGCCTGCTGAATTTGCTGTGTGCTACTGCTGCTGCTGCTACGACTACTACTACTGCTATGTTCTTCATCACGGTTCATCTGTTGTAGCGTCCTTGTGTTCCATGTGAGGAAAAAGGAGAAGCTGGATGGAGCCGCTTTGTTTGAAATGTGATTTGAGAAATGGGATCTGGTGGGAAACAGGTGCGCTCTCAAGTTCTTCGGTCCTGTTGCACTTGTTGTGCCTTGAAAGTTGATCCACCACCTGTTAGCATTCCTCAGCGCTTGTGAAATGGAAATGCTGGGAGGTGAGTAGAAAGACTTCTGTCGTCTATACGACAACATGAAGTAGTTAGTTAGGGCCCACCAACGCGAGACCACTCATACCCTCCTCCCCTTTCTCAGACCACTTCTCTTCTGCTGCTGTACAGCACTTTCTTTGACTTTCTGGTCATATTTGAAGTCCTACTGTGTTCTGTGAAGTGTTCTTAATGTATTTTTATCACAAAACATGATTGTTAGCAGCCTATTAGCTTGCTAATACAGGGATACAGGAAGAGCAAATCAGCTGTCGCCCGTCGATGTCATCAGCTGTTGACTGTAGTTCTTTGCTAACAGTTACACCACAAGTCTGAAAAATGTTAACACAAATCACCTTCTTATGGTTTTCCACTGGAGTTTTACATGCATAAAACAATTGTAAATAAATGATAAATGAAAGGGATACATGCACATTTAAGGTTACTTTTACTTTAACTGAAGATGTGACTGTTAAACTCAGTTGTTTCTCACCCTCTTCATCAAAATGCTGCCACTTGCAACTTTCTATGGCTCCGTTTTGGCGTATTTTGCAGCCGTGATCAATAAGATAAGTAGCGACGTGAGGTGAGAACTACTGAATTCAAGAAATAACTCCTGGCAAAACAGGAAGGTGGTGATCTGGCTGCCGAATGGTGTCTTTGGCAACAATCACGTCTTCAATGATAGTAAAAGTAAGCTTAAGTTTGCATGTATCCCTTTCATTCATCATTGATATATGTGTTTAACTGTTTTCTACATGTGGAACTATTATTGTAAAAGTACAACATTGTACAACATTGTTCATGTTTGCCAGTTGCCTAGCTCAGTTGGTAGCATAATAGATTACGGTGCGGGTGTTCTGGGTTCAAAACCTGGGTAAGGCGGATGGAAACATTGGGCATCCATCTACATGTCCTCTTTTTGTGACCTTCCTTGACATTGCCTGCACATCGTACTCATGACCTCCGATGCAACATCATGCATGCTTGCCAGCTGGCTGACTCACTTGGTAGCACCGAGGATTATGGTGCAGGAGAGCTGGGTTCAAATCCCGCTCAGGGCCGCCTAACATGTGATAGGGAGTTGCTTTCCCAGTTGGCGATCAATGTGGCACAATGTAGGTAGGGACACCCCCTCAACATTACTTATGGTAAGTATCAACACGACGAAAGACCCGCCTCCAGGATGCCTGCTGCCAGGGAAAGGTTAAGTGCCTCAGAGATCTGTCCAGCTGGGTGGAGTCAACATAAAAGGAGAAGTAGGCGTATAGGAAAAAAAGGGGCGCAGTGGGCAAAGGCGTCGGGGGGTGGGGTCGGGGTGGGGGGTGGTGGGTGGGAGAGGGCGCGGGCGTTGGCGCGGGCGTGGGGTGGGCAAAAGTAGGAGTTAGCCAGCTGGCCTTTTATAAATTCTCTTATTGTACTTTAAAATTAATTCATTTATTTTTCTCTGTGACGCCAACAGGGAATGCAATACTGAGTGGGATTTGAACCCTGGTCCCCTGCACCATAATCCAAAGTGCTACCAAGTGAGTCAACCAGCTGGCAAGTATGCATGATGTTGCATCGGAAGTGATGAGTACGATGCGTGCTGGAAATCTCAAGGAAGTCATTAATCTTTTTCTACACAAAACAGGTACATGCAGCTGGATGCCTTGCCAGGGTTGAACACCAATCCCCCGGACCATAATCCACAGTGCTACCAACTGAGCTAGGCAACTGGCAAGCATGTACAATGCTGTACCGGTGGTGATGGCGATATGTGTATGTGTGTATAAATGTGTGTATATGTTACAGGTCTCAATGTGAGATCCCATGAACAAGAGTATAGTTCAGCTGATTGTGGAGGTTGTAATGGCCTGTTAAAACAGGGATAAATAAGTGAGACGTGCAAGCGGTGTCTTTTCTCCATTAAGCCACCTCAGCAGAATTTATTTACTTTCGATTAATAAACATTGATATGCAACATTGGGTTCTTCTGAGTCATCACCACATATCAAATTTCTCCAAAATAAACTCAATATTTCTCTTGTCAAAATAAGACAATTGCATTAATAAAGACATTTTCTTTCATAGTGCATATTCATATGTATTAAACAGGCTAACATATTGCAACTAATGTATTGGGCACTGAGTGAATATGGCAGGCTTTGAAACAGACATTTTTTCCCCCAAAGTGCTTTACATCACCTTAATGTATACAGCAAGTCACAAACATATAATCATCAACATCACATAAAATTGTATTATATACATTATAGTATATACCAATATATATGTGCGTGTTCTGAAGCCAAAAGGATAATGTTGTCTGTTCATTAGCGACACCAACGAGCGGGTCCGCCATTTTACACAAACAACAGATAGAAAAAAACGGAAATACCGGAGTGTTCAAAGATGGCTACAAAACCACTTAAATCTTTCCCAAATGTCACAAAAATACACCTTAGTTGTCCCTAAGCATATTAATAATGTGTACATGTCGTTCGTGACACTTTAAATGGACACCCACCTGTTAAAACAGGGATAAATAAGTGAGACGTGCAAGCTGTGTCTTCTCCATTAAACCTCCTCGGCAGAATGAGGAAGTCACGTCAGTCCTTTAGCAGAGAGAATCGCTGCACTGCCCCCTTTTGGCGAAACTAGGAATGTTCCATTAATTGAGGTATTTGACTAAAACGAGTTGTTCCAATGGAAGTGTAATTTTGCTGACAAGAATAATGACCCAAAACAATTACAATTTCTCTGTTGTACTCAAACAAAATAAAATTGTTGCACAATGACTAATGAAAGGAGATGTGTACTGGTTGTTTTCTCTTTAATAGGTGAATCTGTAACAACAGAAATAGCACATAAGCCTTGTGGCATTTCGTCACACACTTGTTCTTGTCCAATGTTCTACTCCAGCACAGGATGTTGTTCTTCTTCTCCATTATTCCAGTATAACTTAAACATATCATCATATAAAATACCACTGTATCCCTACCTTGCAACACAACGACTGTTTCATAGTAATAAGTGCACTTAATTATCAATTGTGATACCAGTAGCCACATCCAGTCAGCATTACATCATCCTCGTTCATATACGTTAGCTTAGCTTAGCTAGAATCACGAGGTGTCATTATTGCTCATTGCACATACAAACGTGTGGATAACCGGCCAACATTCACACACTTACATCACTGATGCTACTCAAATATTGCACGCACAATTAACTCTCACCTGTAACAACAGAAATAGCACATAAGCCTTGTGGCATTTCGTCACACACTTGTTCTTGTCCAACGTTCTACTCCAGCACAGGATGTTGTTCTTCTCCGCTGAAGCGACGCACATTAGGCGAGACACTCCCCCTTGTGGCGAAATAGTGCTATTACATCCCATTAGTTTTTGTGTGGAAAACAGTACATATTTTAACAATGCAACAACCTTTAACTTTACAATACAATCAAAAATGTGTGGGGGTGGCTTTCATATCCTTACAAAATACATCTCAGAAAAGTGACCATACATTTTGTGTGTGTCACATATATACAATGTATATGTGTGTGTATGTGTATGTATATGTGTGTATGTATATGAGTGTATATGTATATGTGTATGTGTGTGTATGTATACGTGTATGTGTGTGTATGTTAATGTGTGTATATGTACCGGTATGTATATGTGTATGTATGTATCTGTGTATATATGTATATGTGTATGTGTGTGTATGTGTATGTATATGTGTGTATATGTATGTACCATATATGTGTATATATGTATGTACCGTATATGTGTATATATGTATATGTGCATGTGTGTATGAGAGGCCCCTTGAGAGATAATTCATACTTGGTTTCACACGCAATATCATAATCTCACATGTACACCACTATACTCTCACACAAACACTACTATACCCTCTTACATGCATAATCATACTCTCTCACACACAGTATTGTCTGGGCCATAAATCATAATCACTTAAAAACACTATCATACTCTCACACATACACTATCATACTCTCTTAAAAACACTATCATACTCTCACACATACACTATCATACTCTCACACATACACTATCATACTCTCTTAAAAACACTATCATACTCTCACACATACACCATCATACTCTCACACATACACTATCATACTCTCACACATACACTATCATACTCTCTTAAAAACACTATCATACTCTCACACATACACTATCATACTCTCACACATACACTATCATACTCTCACACATACACTATCATACTCTCACACATACACCATCATACTCTCACACATACACTCTCACACATACACCATCATACTCTCATAAAAACACTATCATACTCTCTTAAAAACACTATCATACTCTCACACATACACCATCATACTCTCACACATACACTATCATACTCTCACACATACACCATCATACTCTCACACATACACTATCATACTCTCACACATACACCATCATACTCTCACACATACACTATCATACTCTCACACATACACCATCATACTCTCTTAAAAACACAATCATACTCAATGATGACAATGATTGTGTGTTTAAGAAGTTATGATGGTTTATGTGAGAGGGAATTGTACCATGTGTGAAAGAGTATAATTGAACAGGAAGTTAGTTTGATCAAACAGGAAGACAGTTTAAATCCTCATTCCTTGATTGGCTTACAGCCCTAAAAATAAAGCCTGGACCTTCTCAGAGTACTGCTAGCTAAACTGAAGCTACGTGGGAGCATTCAAATCAAGCAGCAGCACTTTCAAGGACAACTTTATAGTTTTTTTAAGAACAGTAGCAAAGTAGTCATGATTTTTCCACTTATTTACCTTCTTTTTCAAGTTCAGTTTTTGTTTGTGGGAGTAAATGGTAATGAGGAGGACATTGCTATTTTTTTCACTAATACCATGAGGTGTGTTCAGACCATTGTAAGGGAAACAGACAGCCTGGGACATGACAGCATGATTTTGGAACGATTATTCTGTGAGCTTAACGGATATGCACGGACAATTTCTTTCTTTCTCTCAATAAGCCAGCAGTTAGAAGGGGGTGACATTCAAGGAAGCTTAGGTGCACTGGAGGCACTCTATGCATGTTTTTGTTCCATCATAAATTCGTATGAAAACTCAAGATCTGTGGAAATGAGACAAAGGGATATGTTTACTTCAAGAGCACCACCAACAATCAGAACTGGTCATCCTGGTCGCCCTCAGTACAATATATTCCATGAACAAATTACCTACTGTTTGTCCCTTGGAATGAGTTGGCAAAGGATAGCTGTATGTTTTGGAATCAGCAGAAGGACATTGTACAGGCACAGACAGCAACTTCAAATTGGGCCACTGACTTACACAGCAATGTCTGATGAGGCCTTGACTGACATTGTTAGTGCAATCCTTCAAACCACCCCAAATGCAGGAGAAAGGTATGTGCTCGGAGGCCTCCGATCACGCAACATTAGAATACAGCGTTGGAGAGTGAGACGTTGCCTGCAACAGCTTGACCCAGTTGGACGGGCCTTCCGCCGCCGCCGTGCAATTCGCCGAAGAATTTACAATGTTCAGACTCCTAATCAATTATGGTGAGTGTTTTGTAATATTACATCAAGTTTGGTTCTTTGAACACACACACTGGTAATATATGTATACAGACATTCTTACTCTTGCAGCCTAAAACAGCACATTACAGTGGATATGGTATTGAAGTCTATGCCACAAAAAACACAATATTAACAATGACTGAATTGCTGGAACCACTGCCATCATTTTTAGGGGAATTTAGCCTGTTTTTCTCATTTAATTTTGCCAAATCAATGTGTTTTAATTGTATGCTAAAACACACAGCTGCAAGCTCACAGCCATCAGGCTGCAAAGCTTCCAACACACCATATGACTTTACATAAAGCATATCTGTGGAATGGAATCATAGAGTTGCAGGGGAAATATGAATTATTAATATATGGGGTAAGGTTACCGTCAAAAGTTTTGTGCGTGTACACATAAAAATCGTGCACGTATTAAAAATGTGTGCATGTTAGTCTATAGTTGTGCATAAATTACAAAAAAAATTGTAAACTCTTGTTTGAGTCAAACCACGCATAGATTATGCATAGATTATGCAGTGTATTAATTATCTGTAAGAATGCAACTCATAGTTACAGCTTTACAAAATTACAAATACGGGTTACAGTTTACGGACGTACACTTTCTTCAACGTGAAATAACTGTCAAAGCTACGTCATGAGGTCACAGGCATTATGTATCAAGTCGAAGATAACATCGATTCGGCTGTAAAAAGCGCCGTCTTTTAACTAATTATTGTCCTAGAAAGGTTGTTTATGAGCGATATCGCTTATAAACTGAGGGAAGACTTTAAAAATTAAAAGTTACTGAGCTGTATGTTCCTACAGAGTGCAGGTAGGTGGGGGTTTGGTGTGGGGTCTATCGCAAGACTGAATACAGTAGTAAATGTTGGCAATTTTTCTCCCCACAGGCACATCGATGGAAACCATAAGCTGGTGAGGTGGAGGTTGGTCTTTCATGGATGTGTTGACGGCTTTAGCCGGACCATCATATACTTGCAGTGCCTCAGTAACAACAGGGCATCAAGCGTACTGGAACTGTTTTGTACTGGTGTACAGAGCTTTGGCCTTCCCTTAAGAGTACGCTGTGACCATGGCATGGAGAACACAGCAGTTGCCCGGTATATGCTGGAGAGAAGGGGTTTAAACAGAGGCAGTGTCATTACTGGACGCAGTGTCCACAATCAGAGGATTGAACGGTTGTGGGCAGAGCTAAACAGAGTTGTCTCATTCCACTTCAGTAACCTCTTCACCTTCATGGAAAATGAGGGCATACTGGATTCTACAGATGAACTCCATCTGTTTTGTCTGCACTACATCTACTTGCCAAGAGTTCAGAGGGCGGCTGCAGAATTCCGAAATCAGTGGAACAATCATGGATTATCTACACAAGGAGGACAAACACCTCTCCAACTGTGGCAGAGAGGGGTTCTTAACAGTGCAATTCAGGACATTTTAGCAGGAAATGATACCTTGGAAATCAATGAAGACACCCTTCTACAGTTAGAGACTGAAAACAATATTGTTGTTCCAGTAAACAACTTTAATGCAAATCAAACAGTTCTGAACAGAATTCACGAGACAGTAGACCCACTGAGTGATGATGGTAACCACGGCATACAATTATTTTTAGGCCTGGTGAATTTTATTAGTGAACAGTAACAAGGACGCTTGAGTACTAGAACACTGTGGATTGTACTCTAACAGATAAATGGTAAATGGCTGCATATAGTACTTTTATGCAAAGTGCTAAGCTAAACAGTTTATCTCACAACAGACTGAATAATGTAACCAACATTTAGCTTTTTTTTGCACCACTGGGCTTGTATACCCTAAAAAAAAAAAATAATAACTTCCCAACCACTCCACTAGAAAAGAATGTGACAGAAAAAAGGTATTCTATACAGCCTGTGAATGCATTGGTTATTGGAAAAAAAAAAGTTTTGGCTCACTACTGAAAATGTGTTTTTTTTTTTTTTTTCAAACTGGAATAGTTACCTGTAATAGCATCAAATGCAAGATTTTTCTGCAAATGGCTAAGCTTGAATGTTCACAGTCCATATATTATTCTCTACCAAAACCCTGTGTGTTACCTAATGCAAAGTCCATACTCTCCCTGAAATCCTCGTATGTGTCAAGCAGCGGCAACTTAAGGCAGTTGATGCAGGTGTTTGCCATTGGCAAACAGCGTCTGGAGCTGACAGGCTGATCATGCAAGAAATCAACTGATGGTTGAGGGGAGAAGCCAACCGGAGGGATGACACTTGCACCCGTTGCAAAGGCTAGGATTTTACCTAGCTTTGAGGATCCCTCTTGCTCTAACACACAGAAAAACAAGCAAGCAAACACCAAAGACAACAATGAGAATTTACAGCAATTATACCAGAAAGTAAATAGTACCATATAGAAAGCTCCAAAAGGAATGTAAGACGAAGAAAAGAGAGAAATGAAAGTGATAGATGAAAAGAACTTAAGGAGAGGAGTGAAAGAAAAAAGAAAAAAGTTACTAGAACTACAAAAATAGCATACAAAATTATTTAAAAGGTATATAATGGAAAGACAACCAATTCTAGAGGAGACAGATTGCAAAAAGAAAGGAAGCAAAGAGTAAAGATAGAGGAAGGGAAAATGAGTAAAAAACTTAAAAAAAACAAAAAAAAAGGATAAATGGAAAAAAAAAAAAGGAAAGACTGAAAGAGAGACCCAATATGGGAACAAAAGTTGACAACTTGGCCAAATGGTGGCATTAGCAAAGGTTAGGGAAAAACCAAAATCCTTTTGATTCAACCTCTGAGAATAATGAATGTTCATTGCAATTAGTAGTCCATGTATTTTCTCCTAGCCCAGTATACTGTATGTACAATTTGTAAACGTGACAAAAGCATGAGACAGTGCCATATCTAACATATCTAGCAAATAATTACCTTCAACATCCTGCAGGTAGTCCCTCCAAAATGGAACAACACGTTCCTCTGCCCTTCTTTTGTTGCTTCCCACTGCAGACAGCCGGATGTGGAACAGGTGATCCATTAAGTCAGCAGTGAGTGGGGATGGTTCGTGACACATTAAGGGTCTAAAACTGTCTGGGTGCATTCTGATCGCATCCAGAACACCAAGGGTCTTCAGCCCCTCCTTAAATCTACACAAATGAGACACAAGAAGACAAAAATGTCTGTTTCAAATTGTGTTGATAATCATATATTGTTAGGCTAGCAGGGGGAAAGGGATGACTTGCTTCATCAATGCAGAATAAAAGCTAGAAAATCCAAGATGCCAGCACAAGTTAGGATGAAATCTAGGATGGCAAAAAATGTGAAATATGTTTTGTCTTTGACAATCTGAAATTTATCTGTTCAGACTCGCCAAACAATTTCAAATCCAATTTAATCCCAAATGTACAAGCTAGCAATCATTTTTAGAAGAACCAGAAGAAAGACTACACAGAATTTATCGTTGTGGTTAAAATTTTGTTTTTGTATGTGTAATATGTCTCAATTTTGAAAATGTAGTTGTTGTAATGTGTGCAAATAGTTTATTTTACAGGGTACTTTAGAGATGGTAATGAGTTGCTTACTTCATCAATTGTTTGGAACCTGTTTTTTTTTGTTATTCTTACACAACCCATGTAGGCATTTGATAAGGATATACAGTGGCTTTTTAATTAAAAATTAAAAAGAAAAAAAATACAGTACATGTTCAAATGTTTTGTTGTTGTATTTGTGCAGAGGAGAAAATATAGCAGAAAATATCACTATCCATGTAACAAAAATTTCACAAATTTGCTGTTCTGAACAATAGTGTTACACAAACCTTTCAAATGCCCCGCAGACTCTGTGGACCACCTGAAACATGAGAATGTCTTTAACCAGCAGATCTCTGTCCTCAATGCATTTCAGTGGCCTGAGACACCCAGCATTTGCCAGGTAATCTTGCAGTGGTTCAGTGGCGTTTATCAGGTCATCCAAAGACGTACATTCGGACACCTAAAAACACCACACAAAAGAAAAAAGAGAAATAATAAACTAAAGCAAAGGTTGGCATCCAAGGATGCAAAAAGTATGTGTGGTAAATCTGTAGCCTCCTTTTGACAAGTGTTTTGTGGATAGAAAACAACACCACACACTATCTTTGAAAAGTGTTGATTCAACTGTATGATCATTTTGGAGTCTGCAGGTTTTGGTGCTGTTGAACTGGATTGCATTATACTGAGAGGTGTTTTGGTTATTTAGCCTTCCAACACTGAAATGAATGGGGCAGACAAAATAACAAATGTCAGAATAACATAATACAGTTCACTGACAGCCCAAACTACATCCTCCAAAATGATCACAGAGTTGAATCAACACCTCTCTAAAACAGTTTGAACAAAACCTGAACATTAAAACCTTCATGAACGTAGGATTTATTGCAGGACTGTTGGATTAGGCTACATTACTTTTAGCGAGGTAGACCTAATAAATTGGCAACTGAGTGTATGTTTACAATAAATTTACCTTTTTAACCTTCTCATAGCGGTCTGTATCAGCAATGTCTTCCAAGACAGGCTTTACTGAAGAACTGCCACCAACTAGACAAGAATACAGTGTTGGTGCAATGAATCCTGGTGGAGGACCGCCATGGACAAGACTTACGGCAATGGCCTGGCCAGCGATAAAATATTTATCTTCTCTTAAAGCTGAAACAAACATAGCATGGAAGACAAAACAGAGGATAAAATGAATGGTACGCACCCTAGGACAAAACTAGTGCTGGGAAAAAGGGATATTGGGGGGGGGGGGGGGGGGGGGAATCGATACACTGGAACCAAACATATACCTGAACTGTCCAAAGCCAAGTTCAATTTATCGTCTCTTCCTTCAAACATTGGTGACAGTACCAGGGCTTCCATGAGCAACCGTAAAAATTCTCTCCTAGGGCCACCAAGGTCCACAGCCTCTTCATTCATTCCTAAGTCATCTGAAAACTTGATGCACATCTGGTGCTTGGGATTATAGGACAGTCGTCTGAAGCCCCGCAGAGCACCATCCAGTACTGAAGACCTATTAATGTTGAACCTGCATCTTTTGTTACTGTCAATTAGGGATGCAAGATTGAGGAGCACTTCCTGTGCTGATTTTGCATTTATGTGTTCGGATGCCCTGTTGAAAGAAAACCAGATAATTACAAAGACTTGACTTTTTCTTACCACTGTCTATCTGAAATGACCACACTAATTAAACAGTGTCATATTAACCAGTCACTTACACATGACTCTCAGGACTGGCCATTATTGCCTGGTTTACTTCCTCATCATCAGAAGAAAGGTCTGAGATGGAACCCATGATCGAAAGGTAGGCAGCATAGTTGTCATCACTAGCTGATGGTGTCTGGTTCACTGTGCCAACACTATCTAAGTCAATGACACTGGATGCTTCGTGTGTTGAAGAAGGCTGGTTAGCTCTGGTCATGACATCGCTGGATGTTTGCTGTGTTGCAGAAGGCTGGTTAGCTCTGGTCATGACATCACTGGATGTTTGCTGTGTTGAAGAAGGCTGGTTAGCTCTGGTCATGACATCACTGGATGTTTGCTGTGTTGAAGAAGGCTGGTTAGCTCTGGTCATGACATCGCTGGATGCTTGCTGTGTTGCAGAGAGCTGGTTAGCTCTGGCCCTTCTTGTGAAAGGATAACTAGAGATCTGCTGTATTGATGCAGTTTGGTTTCCCCTGGCCCTTGTGGTCATACAGTCACTGGTCTGACTGGTACTGTGGTCACTAGATGCTGATGTAGCGTCAACCTCCACACAACTGTCCTCCGAATCTGTGCTGTCAGACTTAACAACAAAAAATATGTTTTTAGAAAATGTTGGGTTAAACCCATTGCCAAACCATGAAAACTGTATGGTCCAATTGACATAGGAACACACTGCTTGACATTTTTTTAAATAGCTTACCGGAAATGGAAGATTTGTCGATGGCCTAATGTACACTGCCTTTGATTTGAACACCTTGTGAATCATAAAGCCATTCAGTTCCTGGCCCTCACGCAACTTTGGTGAAACCAGTTTGTTTCCACATGCCATCAAAAGATCAATACTGAATAACAAACAAGAAAAAATAGAATTCAATTTCAAAACCACCCTGTATCAATCAACCCATAAGGTATAACGTGCAATGTCGTAATATTAAAAAATACCTGACATCCTCAGGAATTCTGTCTTTGAATGCTTCTCTTATCTCTGCAATGACTGTCCTGCAGTCCCACATTTTCCTCATCTCAAAGGCACTTAAAATATAGCCCCTTTCATGAAGCCTTCTTTTGGTTTTGTGTTTGCAGACTTCATCCCATGTAGAATCAGGTAGCAGTATGATGTCCTTATTAAAGGTTGGGTGATTTAAGGCAGTAGGCCTAAAAAAGAAAGCATTATCATTATATTTAGTCATTTAGCAAACTTTTTTGTCCAGAGCAACTTACAATCAATGCAAGACAATCAAACATTTAGAGGACAGTAATTAAAAAGAGCCTTGTCTCAATACATATTGCATTACATAACATTTTCAGCTGGCAATGGCAATAACATCCACACTATTAACTTTAGCTAGTTCTTATCTTAATAAATATGTGCACACGTCTTTATTGTCTCTTATTAACTCTTTGCATTGAACATAAATTATAGCTGAGTCACATTTATGTTACATATAGTAGTTATGAAGGCTTTCAGGTTTATCTTTTCTAAAACAGGAAAATCTAAGTACAGGCTTAGTTTCACACATCTGGTGACTAACATAATTACTTTGGTAAGAACTAGATTTTAATAACAGCGTGCTGCGTGTGAAACAAGTTGTTTAGTTTCCTAACTGTCATCAGTGGAGACTCATTCGCTGCTTCAGGGTTAAACTGTCACTAACTTTGGAGTTACCACCGTTACTGTACAAGGTTGCTGCTAAACAAAACTCATGAACTCAACTTGATTCTCGTTTACTTAGAATAGATACTATAGCTCATTTTGAACATTCGCTGTTACATTCAGTCTTAGTGCTAACATGACTGCTCTGAGTGCAACCACACGGAATCGCAAGTGGACAGGTGTCGCGACACCGGAGCGCAGCTGAAATGAGCTGTTCGCCTATTCTGTTAACGCTACTTACGTTATGAAATGGCTCCACACAGCAGACTGACCTGTACTCAAGCCTTGAGTAATATTAACTGTTGTCATTTTAAGATGTAACGTTACGTAAAGTTGTTGGAAAATACCTGACATTAACACTAAGTCAGTTCTGAATGTTGTTTTAGGTTACTTTTCAAATAGCTAATTGCCCAGCCCTAGGTTTACAGGTTAAATTAGTTAGGTAGTATGCGGGTTTAATGTTATTCAGCAGCGTTAATTTTAACGAAACACTACAACGTCTCACTCTTAACATTTTCACTGTCCCTTAACGAATACTGACAAAAGTAACTGCTAGTGTTAATGCTAATGTGTTAGCGTAGAAGCAGTAATATTATTAAGCGGTAGCTTAAATAAAAAAAAAAAAACATCCGCGGCTAAATAAATGATTAAACCTTATTCAATAAACTCACCTCTTCCTTGACTTTGAAGCCCATCCACCGAAATACTGTTGAGTTCGATATCGAGGTTGCATCACTTGGTTCAGGCTAGATCCAGACGAAGTGCTACTGGCACTTCCTGATACACCTGATGAGCTAGCCCTGAAGATCCGCCGCATTTCCTCCTCCACAGTCGCGTTAGAAGAGGCACCTGTGGGTGTCTGTCGCCTTTGATCCAACATTTCTGACATTGTTGTGATAACGGTTGGAGAGTTTAAAATGTTGTTTAAAAGGCCAATGGCTTCACTGAGTTTCTCCCGGTCCGCCATCTTCTTCTATCAGTCATGATTGGGAAGGTGGGCCATGTCCATGAAATCCTGCTTCCTCCAGCTTCGTCAAAGATAGCCAATCAGGCACTGAGAATTCAGGACTGTTTCCGTTTCAATCAAACTCTCTCACACAAACAACTATTCTCATTCACATACCCTACCATTCTGTCTTACATTCACTGACATTTGGATCCTTATACATGATTATTTGCATTCACATGATGGTGTATGTGTAAGAGTATGATAGTGTTTTTAAGAGAGTATGATAGTGTATGTGTGAGAGTATGATAGTGTATGTGTAAGAGTATGATAGTGTTTTTAAGAGAGTATGATGGTTTATGTGTGAGAGTATGATAGTGTTTTTAAGAGAGTATGATGGTGTATGTGTGAGAGTATGATAGTGTTTTTAAGAGAGTATGATGGTGTATGTGTGAGAGTATGATGGTGTATGTGTGAGAGTATGATGGTGTATGTGTGAGAGTATGATAGTGTATGTGTGAGAGTATGATAGTGTTTTTAAGAGAGTATGATGGTGTATGTGTGAGAGTATGATAGTGTTTTTAAGAGAGTATGATAGTGTATGTGTGAGAGTATGATAGTGTTTTTAAGAGAGCATGATGGTGTATGTGTGAGAGTATGATAGTGTATGTGTGAGAGTATGATAGTGTTTTTAAGAGAGTATAGTGGTGTACATGTGAGATTATGATATTGCGTGTGAAACCAAGTATGAATTATCTCTCAAGGGGCCTCTCATATGTGTGTGTGTGTATGTGTATGTATGTATATGTGTATGTGTGTGTATGTATGTGTATGTGTGTGTATGTATATGTGTGTATGTATATGTGTGTGTATGTGTATGTGTATGTGTGTGTATGTATATGTGTGTATATGTATGTACCGTATATGTGTATATATGTAAATGTGTATGTGTGTGTGTATGTGTATGTATGTATATGTGTATATGTATGTACCATATATGTGTATATATGTATGTACCGTATATGTGTATATATGTATATGTGCATGTGTGTGTGTGTATGTATGTGTGTGTATGTGTATGTATATTTGTATGTATATGTGTATGTGTGTATATGTATATGGGTGTATATGTATGTATATGTGTGTGTATGTGTGTATATGTATATGGGTGTATATGTATGTATATGTGTATGTATGTGTATGTGTGTGTATGAGTGTGTATGTATATGTATGTATATGTGTATGTATGTGTATGTGTGTATATGTATATGGGTGTATATGTATGTATATGTGTATGTATGTGTATGTGTGTGTATGAGTGTGTATGTATATGTGTGTATATGTATGTATATGTGTATGTATGTATATGTGTATGTGTATGATAATCTCCTTCTCAATACAGAGAAGACTAAAGAGATGATCATCGACCCAAAAACAAGGGAAAAGGAGCCGCATAGACCCCTGTTTATTGATGAGACTGAGGTGGAGAGGGTGAAAACCTTCAAGTTCCTTGGCACACACATCAGCGAGGACCTCACCTGGTCTCACAACACCCAACAAATCATCAAGAAGTCCCAAAGGAGACTGTACTTCCTGAGAAGACTGAGGAAATTTGGCATGTCCACCAAAATCCTGAGTTGCTTCTACAGATGCACTATAGAAAGTGTCCTTACCGCCTCCATCACTGTTTGGTACGGTAACTGTACAACACGTGATAGGAAGGCACTCCAGCGGGTGATCAAGACCTCACAGAACATTGTTGGGGCAGCCCTCCCCTCACTGCAAGACATTTATAAAACTAGAGTCCTACGCAGAACACACAACCTCATCAAGGACAGCACACATCCACAATACTCATTATTCACACTCCTACCGTCAGGCAGACGCTACAGGAGTTTGAAGTCCAGGACCACAAGGGTGGCAAACAGCTTTTACCCACAGGCCATCAGGCTTCTCAACGAAGCACTCACACACGCCGCACGCAACACAAGCACACACTCATAGCACTTAATTTATTTATTTGTATTATTTATCTGTATTAATGTCTCTTCTGCTGTTGTTGCTTAATTTATTGGTAATTATATTTCTTATGTTCCTATTCATTTTCTTGTGTTTTTTTTCTTTTTTGGGAGAATGAACAGAATAAGAATTTCATTGCTCAGTATAACTGCCTGTTTTACTATGTATATGACAATAAAACTCTTGAATCTTGAAGTGTGTGTATGTATATGGGTGTATATGTATGTACGTATATCTATATGTGTATGTGAGGATTGACAGGTTACTTGTCCGGATCCCAAAATGCAGAGGCGTACTCCAGTGGTGTGAGAGTAACAGTCTTTAATAGCTTTGGCACACAGCTCAGGAACAAAAAACTACGATGGCCGGAAAACAAAAGGGCATCGCGGAAAACGGGTATAAAATATAACAGAAACAAATACCAAGGCCAGTCCGGCGGAGCTACACAAGTCAGCAGAGAAAAATCAACCAGGCAGGACTGGATGGCTGACGGCTGCAGGAAACGACACGTGGCATGGAGGTTTCAACCAGAAGGAATCACCGAGTGCCATCCAGTCGCCACAGGTGAGCTAAAAAGGAGTGACAAACAATGAGGCACAGCTGTGCCTGTTCTGTAGCTCCACCCAACTAGAGATCCCCAGGGTCTGTGTGATAACACAAAAGCAGATAATGAACAAGGGAAAGGAAATATGACACAAATAGTAACCTGAACCTAAAATGTATAGCTGGTGTCAACGCCAGGCGTGACAGTATTCCCCCCCTCATTCAGTGGACGCCCCCTAGTGGACCACCTGGTTTGTCTGGGAACCTATGGTAGAAATCAGAAATAAAGTTATTGTCGAGAATAAGCGACCGGGATATCCAGGAATGGTCCTCAGGACCATAACTCTCCCAGTCCACCAGAAACTGCACACCCCTGCCTCGTCTCCTGACGTCCAGGATCTTCTTGACGGTGTAAGCGAGATGACCCTCCACTAGCCAGGGGGGTGGGGGAGTCGCCAATGGGGGGCAGGATAAATCTTGAGGGAAAAAAATAAATCTTTTAGGCGAGCCGTCACCGGATTGATCATCCGCTCAAACTCATAGGGACCAATAAATCTGGGCGCCAGCTTCTTAGTTTCTCCTGCCAGGGAAATGTCCTGAGATGACAGGCATACCTTCTGGCCTGGCTTGTAGACGGGGACTGGCTTGCGGTGGCGGTTGGCAAGCCTCTGATTACGCTTGGCCATACGGGATAGAGCAGCCCTGGTAATGCGCCAGACGCGATGGGCACGGCGAAGGAAGGCGGCCAGCGAGGGTACAGTGCAACCCGCTTCTTGAGAGGGAAAAATAGGGGGCTGAAAGCCGTGGACCACATGAAAGGGGGAAAGGCCTGTCGCAGAACAAACAAGGGTCTTGTGGGCGTACTCTACCCATGGAAGATAGGTGGACCACAAAGAAGGGCGCTGCTGGCACACACACCTCAGTGCTGCCCCCAAGTCCTGGTTGGCGCGCTCTGATTGTTCGTTAGATTGGGGATGGTAGCCAGATGATAAACTTGCAGATGCACCCAGGGACCTGCAGAAGGCTTTCCATGTGGCAGAGGAAAATTGAGGGCCTCTGTCCGACACCACGTCCAGAGGAATACCGTGAAAACGAACCACATGCTGAATGAGCAACTTGGCCGTCTCTATAGAGTGGGGAAGCTTGCGGAGGGGTATGAAGTGTGTGAACTTGGAAAATCTATCCACAATGGTGAGTATAACAGTGAATCCTCTTGAGGTGGGCAGGCCGGTGACAACATCCAAAGAGATGTGAGACCAAGGGCGAGATGGGATAGGGAGTGGGTGAAGCAATCCAGCTGGAGCCTGATGGGACGACTTGCCTCGTGCACAGTTGTTGCAAGCCGCCACAAAGCTCTTGGCGTCCGCATGGAGGGTTGCCCACCACAAACGTTGAGCAACTCGGAACGGCGTACGTCGGGCCCCTGGGTGACAAGCGATCTTGGAGCAATGAGCCCAGACCAGGACCTCTGAGCGAAGGGATCTTGGGACCCAAAGAGGCGGCCAGGTGGACAACCACGTTGAGGAGGAGAATCCTTGGAGGCCTCCGTCACCCGCCTCTCGATCTCCCACCGCTGGGCCCCCAGAATCCGAGACTGGGGGAGGATGGTCTCTGACATAGGCTCCTCCACTGCCGGGGAATACATCCTGGATCTGGTTTTCCATTGAGGGAACCGGGGCGGAACGTGATGCAAAAATCAAACCTCGTGAGGAAGTGGGCCCACCGCGCTATGATGGTATTGTTTGGGTACAGACGACAGATCAGGAGGAGTGCAGGTGGGAGGTTTAACTCCACCGACTGGAGGAGAGGCGGCACGGAGACAATGACTATGACAAAAGGTGGACCAATTAGAAATTTTGAGAATAGACCAATCTATAGTAGGACTATGCCGCTGCAGCCAGGGCAGCCCAAGCACCAATGGGGCCGAACCAGACGGAATAACAAAAAACTTAATTACCTCGTGATGGTTACTCGCAAGCTGCAATGAGACCGTGTGTGTCTGGTGAGAAATACACGCAAGGTGGCGCCCATCCAGAGAGCGGACATTCTTAAACTCATCCATCTTTGAAACAGGAATATTCATAGATTTAATTAATCCACAATCAATAAGATTTTCATCAGCCCCCGAGTCAATGAGTGCCCATACAGGACACGTTCCCCCCAGCCAAGAAAGAGTACCTTCAATTTGGAGGCGTCCCACCATGGATGATGACACCGCGGCCTGAGTGAGAGGGAGGGGCGCTCCTCCCCAAGGCGTGTCCCCCGTGGACGATGAACGACGTCTTGTGGGACGAGCTGGGCAGGTCGCGATGTTATGGCCCACCTCCCCGCAGTATAGACCAGTGTAGACCAAGAGGTGGAGCCAAATCTAGCCGGGGTGGTGGAAGAGGCTCCGCCTTTCGCTGTGCGCTGCGCTCCCGCAGGCGGTTGTCAAGGCGGATGGAGAGTGAGATGAGATCCTCCAAGGAGCGGGTCTCATCCCGAGCGGCCAATTCATCCTGCAAGCGAGCGTTGAGGCTTGCCAAGTAGACACATCGCAGCGCTTTCTCATTCCAGCCGCTCTCCGCTGCCAAGATTCGGAAGGAGATCGAGTGATCTGCCACAGACGAGGCGCCTTGACGCATGGTGAGGAGGCGGCCGCCAGCCTCGCGTCCCCTAACGGGGTGATCGAACACGCTCCAGAACTCCGCCGTGAATAGAGACAAGCTGGAGCACAATTCGGGTTTGCTTTCGCACATCGCCATTGCCCAACTGGCGCGACCGGAGAGCAAGCTGAGCATATATGCCACTTTAGAGGAGTCCGTGGCGTATGTATGGGGCTGCTGGGCGAAGATCAAGGAGCATTGATGTATGAAGAGCTGACAATGGCCAAAGTCGCCGCCATAACTTGCTGGGTGTGGAATGCTGGGCTCCCGGAAGGAGTAATTGGAGGGTATAGCGAGTGCCTCGCTTGCTGTCGTGGGCTGCGCGGGTTCTGCAGCTGCTGTCTGCGGGGGTCCAGTGATGCGCGCGTGCAGCTCACGCACCAGCGTGGTCAAGTCACTCAATGTCTGCTCGTGGGTACTAATGCGCTGGCCATGAGCTCGAAGGACCTGCTGAACCTGACTCTCCTCTGCGGGATCCATAATCACTGACTCTGTGATTCTGTGAGGATTGGCAGGTTACTTGTCTGGATCCCAAAATGCAGAGGCGTACTCCAGTGGTGTGAGAGTAACAGTCTTTAATAGCTTTGGCACACAGCTCAGGAACAAAAAACTACGATGCCTGGAAAACAAAAGGGCATCGAAAACAAGTATAAAATATAACAGAAACAAATACCAAGGCCGGTCCGGCGGAACTACACAAGTCAGCGGAGAAAAATCAACCAGGCAGGACTGGATGGCTGACGGCTGCAGGAAACGACACGTGGCATGGAGGTTTCAACCAGAAGGAATCACCGAGTGCCATCCAGTCGCCACAGGTGAGCTAAAAAGGAGTGACAAACAATGAGGCACAGCTGTGCCTGTTCTGTAGCTCCGCCCAACTAGAGATCCCCAGGGTCTGTGTGATAACACAAAAGCAGATAATGAACAAGGGAAAGGAAATATGACACAAATAGTAACCTGAACCCAAAATGTATAGCTGGTGTCGACGCCAGGCGTGACAGTGTATGTGTGTGTATGTATATGGGTGTATATGTATGTATATGTATGTATATGTATGTATATGTGTATGTATATGTGTATGTATGTATATGTATATGTGTGTGTATGTATATGGGTGTATATGTATATGTGTATGTATATGTGTATGTTTGTATATGTGTATGTGTGTATGTATATGGGTGTGTATGTATGTATATGTGTATGTATATGTGTATGTATGTATATGTGTATATTGTGTGTATGTATATGGGTGTATATGTATGTATATGTGTATGTGTGTGTATGTATATGGGTGTATATGTATGTATATGTGTATGTATGTATATGTGTATATTGTGTGTATGTATATGGGTGTATATGTATGTATATGTGTATGTGTGTGTATGTATATATGTGTATGTATGTATATGTGTATGTGTGTGTATGTATATGGGTGTATATGTATGTATATGTGTATGTATATGTGTATGTATGTATATGTGTGTGTGTATGTATATGTGTATGTGTGTGTATGTATATGGGTGTATATGTATGTATATGTGTATGTGTGTGTATGTATATGGGTGTATATGTATGTATATGTGTATGTATGTATATGTGTATGTGTGTGTATGTATATGGGTGTATATGTATGTGTATGTGTGTGTATGTATATGATTGTATATGTGTATGTGTATGTATGTACTGTATATGTGCATGAATGTGTGTGTACGTGTGCGTGTGCGTGTATATGTGTGTGTGTTTGAATGTCTGTGTATGTGTATGCATGTAAATGCCTGTATCTGTGTATGTGTGTGTTCAGAGGCGATGCTCCACACCTCCTAGGCTCCAAGTGTCCTCTGCTGGTAGCACCACTGGATCATGAGCAAGGGGGCTGGGGTGAGGGCAGATGGTCACATCGGGCATCCAACTACTTGTTGGTGATTTTGAGGAGAAAAGGACAATCTGTATGGTCATCATTGACCAGGTTTTGAATGCCAGTCCTCGTGCACCATGAACCAGTTGTGCTATCAGCAGAGTCATCCAAATGGCAAACACACTTGGTATTGTTGTGGGGGTGCTGATGATGATATAAATAATCTACAGAAAATGACCAGCAAGGAGTTGGATGGTGGATGTTAATGCTTGCCCTGACCAGGTTTTGAATCCTGGTACACTGGCACTGTGAGGGAGTTGTCAACCCTCCCTCACTGATCATGTGTATGCCCCGCCTACACACTCACTTTTCTATTTGTGTACAATGTATCTAGTATATTATATTTATTTGCTAATTAATCTCTGTTAACTGTTAATGTTTGGATCCTTAAGTAGTTGGTTTTTCACAGAAGTTATTTGTTGTTTGTAATTTCTCATCAGTGTCTCCTTTCTTTGAGGTGATTGGTTGGGGCACAAGCATGGAAGCGCGCCCATGTGAGTGCAGGCCAGGTGCATGTCATCACCCTGATTGGACTCTTCCAAGTTTCACCTGGAGGAGGCGATGGTTCACTATGCAGTGCTTTTTGTCAACATAGTTACATATTGTATAATGTAGAGGGTGACTGTACAGAGGTTGAGGCCTAAATTAATTATCATTGGAATGCATTTGTGATATGAAGAAGGGATCTGGAGGGTGTAAACATGACTTGTATAGCAACTACCTCACCCTCCCATTAAGTAGTTATGGTTGGGTTCTCACTATATACAGGGGTCTGGGTGAATTGGTGTGTGTGTCCTGTTCTGTGTGCTGGGGGAAATGCTGTCAGACTGTCTTGTGGCACCTGCAATTAAATGTGATGAGCTCGCAACTTCGGCTTCTGGCGTGTACTTTAGATGCTACGGCTATCCTGGGCTAGTAAGCGGCCATTTTTTTAACTGGAAATCTTACAGGCATCATAAACCTGCTGTGCTATCAGCAGTGTTAGCCAGCTGGTGAACGTGTATGACGTTATAATGGTGGTGATGATGGCCATAGATGGCGCAATACCAAGGAAGCCATCTGTTGGTCTGTTTCCAGACAAAAGGACCAACTATTACCTGTTGGTCTGTAAGGTTTTGAACTCCAGTCCTCGTGCACCATGAACCTGTGGTGCTTTCAGCAGAGCCATCCAACTGGCAAGGATACCTGATATTGTTGTGGGGGTGATGATTATGATAGGTGATGGACCACGAGTGGGGCCAGGCGATATGGACCAGAACTCATATTTAGGTTGAATAGGTTGAATGTGGATACAGGGTATATACAGTATTTTAAGCAAAGTGAGTTGAGGCAAAATCAAAGACAAATATACCTGTCAAGTGCATCAGGCTTAGCAAGTGTCTGTTTGACTTCCTTGTACGTTTGTGGTAGAGCTTCTCATGCTAAATCATTGTGACTGCGAAAGTCGCTGGACATGGCGAGTCCATCGTTTTTAAAGCCGTTTTTTCCACTGTTGTAACGGTGACCATATCTTAGCAATGTGACAGGACACCTCTTAATAGCACACCACTTTTGCTTTTCCTTTCATGAGGACCGCAACAGGAGTGCTCAGCTTCACACATTGCTCATATTGGAGTTTGTGGCAAGTTTTCAGGTGGTGAAAAATATTTTTTTATGCTCTGACTTGGAAGTACCTCCACATTACTGAGCTACTGCTTATTTCTTGCTGTTGCCTGGACTGCAGCTACCGGGCTTCTGCTCCGCCTCTCCTCCCTCCCTTTGCATGCAGGGATGGGGGAAATACAGCACAAATACGGTCTATATCGATATCAATTAAATGGTTGGTTGATATTTTGCTTAAAGTAAATATCCATATTTTAGAAATATCAGCCCTAACCGGGGACATAAATGCATGTAGGCATGTACGGCATGGAGGAGAATGGAGGAAATGACGGGGTGTGCAGCACCACCCCCTCAACATGACTTATGGTAAGTAGAAGAAGAGAAGATGACGAGGGAACCAACACACGAAGATGAAAAAGAAGAGAAGATGACGACAGAATCCGCCTCCAGAATGATCTGCGTACTGCCAGGGAAAGGTTAAGGAAAGAGCAGACGTGCCTCGGAGATCCGTCCAGCTGGGTGAAGTCAACATAAAAGGAGAAGTAGGCGCAGGTGGAAGAAGGGAAAAAACAGGGGCAGGACAGAAGCGCATATGCTAGCAGCCCTGCCTCCACCCACCCAGACAAAGAGACTGGATGACTGCCAAAAGGGCTCACTCCGTTCATGCCGTTGTTCTTTGGAACAAACGCATCAAGATGCAGAAAGCAATGCACAGAGTGAACTCTCTTCCTGCTTGTTTGGAGGCAGGAGTTGAGGAAAACAGACGCGCATGCACATGGCAATATATTGATTAGCCCCTTCATTTTCATTGATTGTGTGATTCACTCATTTATTTGTTATGGTCCCAGGCCAAGTGGCCATTTTTTCTGAACGACAAATCTTGTTACGTTTTAATCTCATGACATCTTGTGACACCCCTGGTGGATTCCTACAGAAAATACATACAGTATATAATACAGTTCAATGGCCAAATAGTCATCGTTTTATTTGATGTTATCACTAATGGAGGCTCTGCCTCACCTGGCTCCCCTGAGTGCACGTCAGTGCCCACAGTGCATTGCTGCTTCGTTTCTTGAAGAGTAGTTTTCCCACAAGGTGAAACCTCTTCCATTTGTCATGATGAGTGAGGATTGCACTTTGGTTTCACTTCCAACCTGGAATCAACCTCACCAAGTGGCAGCTTAGTTCAGCTTCCACCCACTCTAAAACCACCCCATGAACATTCCAAGCGCTCCCTTTTCCTGGAGCAGGGCATCACCGATGAGCCTCTGTGGACGGCAGTGAGCAGCAAATAGCGGTCTGTGTAGTGGGATGATGGGAACAGGAATGTTGGAATGCACTGACAGCCTGACCGCTGCGGGCAACAGTAGGCGCCATGCAAGCGTGCATGAGCACCTGCCAAACACAGACGTCCATCAGCGGCGCTTTTACAGCGCAGGAGGAATCCCTGAAGACTTGTGGGAAAGGAGAACATCTCCCACAGTTGTTTGGCCAAAACTCACCTCCACCCACTCAGTCCAAGCGTGGAGATTTTCTATCCGCTTTCTCAGAGCTCTTTGGAGGAAAGGCGGAAAAAACCTTGTCTGAGTCAAACGCTGATCCCAGCTCCACACGGTCATTCCCTCCAAGTCTTTATTTTGCTGTTTTTCAATTCACAAGATAAATCCATCCATCCATCTTCTATGCCGCTTGTCCTCACTAGGGTGGCGGGGGTATGCTGGAGCCTATACCAGCTGACTTCGGGTGAGACGCGGGGCACACCCTAGACAGACCGCCAGTCAATTGCAGTCACAAGATAAACCCTGCTGTGAATTTCATATTTCATACTTGGCCTGGTAGAGGAGGCCTTGCACTCACCTTTTTTGGGGGAGGAAGTGCATCACATGAACCAGTACGCTGCTTTTTCTTATGACAGTCGTCCCTTGTTATATCACAGTTTGAATACCACCCCCCCACTATATCATGGTTTTTCAAAAAGGAATTAATAGATAAATGATCTCGTGGTTGACTATGGCACATTATTAGTCAAAACATATTGAAAGACAAGTTGTTATGTTAAGTTGTTATGTTATGAGACATGATGTTAGATTACATGACCTTTAACACTGCATGGAGACTGGCTACTGAGCTAGCAGAACCTAGCAGTCATGCCATGGCTGAGACGGACATGAGATCGATGCCATGGCCAAGAAGAACATAGCTTTTATCACGTAACTGTTAGGTGGGCACAGGAACCCAAGATGCAAGACAGAGGTGCGTGCAGCAAAAAAAGTCTTTATTCAAGGTCTCAGTGGCAAAACTAAAAGTCCCACATAAGGCATAGCACAGGGGCTAGGAAAAAGTACAACCAAAAATAGAGTCCAAAAAGAAAAAAAAAAATCAAACACAAGGCATAGCAACATGCCTGTAAAAAGGTAAGCTCAACTAAGGGCAAAGCCAACAGGGCTTGATAGTAAGATGTAGCAGGATGCTAGCACAATGTTGAGGACTGTCGCACATCTTCTAGAAGACTCTTCCAGATTTTGGTGGCATAAAACTGAAACCAAAAAAATGAAAATGAAAAAAAAAGCTCTGTCATTCTCATGGAAGTTTTTGGCTTCTTCCCCACTCTGTTTGAAACACTTTAAGTGTACAATAAGTATCATTGGAAAGGCTAACCTTTTAGCTTGCTATGCTAGCGGCATGTCTTATGTCTCTGATCCCGTAGTCTGAGCAATGTGGTGTAAACAAAGAATGTGTAAAGGAGAGTGTAAAGGTGACTATGGGGTGTTATTTCATGTCTACAGGGCTCTAATTGAGGCCGCGTGTGTGGCACTCCGGTTTCCTCCCACATTCCAAAAACATGCATGTTAGCTTCATTGGAGACTCTAAATTGTCCATAGGTATGAATGTGAGTGTGAATGGTTGTTTGTCTATATGTGCCCTGCCATTGGCTGGTGACCAGGGTGTACCCCGCCTGTCGCCGCAAGTCAGCTGGGATAGGCTCCAGCATGCCCCCGTGGCCCTAATGAGGAAGAAGTGGTATAGAAAATGGGTGAATGGAGGGCTCTAATTGTCATGATCTGTGGTGCTGCTCTGCTGCCCCCCATTTGCCCCCCAGTGCAAGACCGGCTGGCTGGGAGGAGCCATGAGCACACACCTGCAGCCGATTCTCCAACCACTTCATAAGCAGCACACACCTGCCTCCCGTTGCCAGATTGTTTTCTGCTACTCACTAGTTCCATGTTCATGTCGGCTGCTCGTGCCTTGTGCTACTACTTGTTATATCCTGTGAGTATTACTCCCCTGCTTGGTCAGTTCCAGCAGTGTGATTTTTTTGTGTTGTACCTAGTATCTATGGCACCTTGGCTAAAGCCAGCCGTGACACTAACAATGTTCACGTTGCTGAAATGAAAAGCAGATGGAAGAAGTTGACAATTAGGAATCATTTTGCATTGCATTAACAATGCTAAAAAATGTATTTAGAAAGTCTTAAGCAGGTTTTCTATGCTCCAACTACAAAGATATTCCATTGATTTTTGAACCCTGCTTTGCAGAAAATCACTTATTGCAGTCGGGTCTGGAATCAATTAAGCGGCATAAACGAGGGGGGACAGTATTCCCAAAAGCTCTGAACCAAATGTAAGAACCGAAGCAATTTTTGCCATAGGAAATCTTGTAAATCCAAAGACTCATACATTTTTATAGAATTATAATTTTATATGCAAGAAATTGCAAAACTCACGTATGAATGAAGAATGAAATGGATATAATGGACATGTCACATCACTTTTTATTTTTAATTGAAGACTGTTGTCGAAGCACACGTGCTGGTACTGCTACTACTGGTACTGCTACTACTACTGCTACTGCTACTACTGGTACTGCTACTACTACTGCTGGTACTGCTACTACTACTGCTACTGCTACTACTGGTACTGCTACTGCTACCACACAGCAAATTGAGGAGTGTTAATTTTTTGGTGTTGATGAGAATCTTGAAGTTGGAGTGTCAATCTTGCACTAGTTGGAGTTCTAACACTGCATTTTCTTAAAAATGTTCAATTTAACACTGGATCATGAAAGTGTCGTAGTTAAAGTGGAGTGTTGAAAATGTTTAAATCGTGTTAGTGTCACAGACATTCAACACTTCCACACTCCATTTAACACCTAACAGTGTTCACGTGTCTTAAGCTCCGCCCACGGACATTTCATTTAGACTCCACCCCTCACTTCACGTTGCTGAAATGAAAAGCAGATGGAAGAAGTTGACAATTAGGAATCATTTTGCATCAGTAGGTAAGTAAACGTTTAAATGGATGAACTAATTAATTGTGTTGTACCTTGTTTACACAAAACATTAGTTTTTGGTGTGATATTTAAGACTAATAAACTGAGGCAGCTGTTTCCACCCAAAGCCTTTGCTAATGTTAGCTCGTGTTTTTGCGAAGTTATATTTTCTATTTAGTGTTGCTGTGAGCTGAATCGGCACTGCCTGTGCAACATTTGGCAAAGTAAGTGAACGCTACGTTATATCTTCATTTTGAATGAGCTAATGGCTAACTAGCTAATTGGCACGAGGAGCCCCCACACGTAGGCCTGCTGGCCCCCAGCAAAGGACTTGATATGCTGTACAAGATACAAGATATCAAGGTTGGCAACTCTAATTGTTACTTTAACTTAAAAATAATTGTCAGGCATGTGTTAGAAGTGAACTATACTTTTGTTGTTTTTGGGGTTTTTTTTTTTTTTTAGAAGAATGCATCTTTATTTTTCTTCTTGATTCGCAGAAAGCCTTTGCTTGAGTCTTACATGAATGTGGTAAGTAATATCTTTTAAATTGAGGCATAAGCCCTGCAACTGCTTTTCCATATTTTATTTTAGTAGGATTTTTAAAATATTTTATTTATTCTTATTCTCAGAGGTGGGTGGAGATGTCTTTGAGCTTGTCAAGTCAGGTGTTTTGACTTTCAAGGTCCTTTTATCAGTGACAGGTAAGGATGTGAAAACATTTGAAAATGCATGAGGTGGTTTAGATATCACAGGCAGTGTGGACCCATCAGGTACCTTGGTTTTGTCCAAATGAGAGATTGTTGTTGTGATCTTTGAGGCCTCAAAATGTATTTTTGGTCTCACTTTACAATAAGGTACACAAATACAGTAGTTACTGAGGAACTAATTACTAAAGCACAAATTTACAGTAGTAGAGGATCTAATGAGGAACTAAAAAGGAACCAATGAGCAGAGGAGTTACTGAGGAACTAAAACACATACATTTAGAGTAGTTACTAAAACTGAGTAGTGGATAGGGTTAGAAAGGTTTGTTCCTCATCCTGCACGACTGTAATTTTACGTACCTTATTGTAAAGTGAGACCATATTTTCATTTGATATTCAATTTTTAGCCCCTTTTCTATAGGTTGAAATTCCCCCCAATTTTTTTGTTTTAGTTGTAATTAGTGTTTTGTAGAGTAAGACATTCATTTGATAGATGAAGCAGACTCCACTATCCCCAGCTTCACCCCAGTTATTGCCAGTTGGTGGCGAGTCTCCACTCTTGCCTGCTACATCCATTCATCAGGTTCGACAATTTATCCTTCAGCCCACAAGAGGAACCCAACAGAACCAATGGATCAGGATGAAGCTAGACAGGTACGCTTTGAGTAAATGAATGTAAAGTGTTTATATGCATGACATTGTTTTATTTAAAAATCATCTTGCATTCCCATGAACACACTATTTCATTTTTAATATTTTTGGCAGAAAGTCGGTGTTTTGAGGGCCAATCCGAAAGGTGAGGAAATCTTCAAGGAGCGCAACAAGACTAAAACACTACCTGATGCAACGTGTAAACGGATGGTGAACATCCTGGTTGCAGATATGATGGAGCTGCATGGGTCACTTCCCCCTTCCCATTAGAACAGTCATTCCACACTGTCATCAACTGCAGTAAGACCATGTAGTGTGGGAATGGTTCTGTGATCATTAACTATGACGTGTTTTGAAAGGAGGGTTCCGCCATCATGTGTGACGACAAATTACGCCCTGAGAATTGTGACTGGTTTTCTATACATCAAAGATCCATTCTCCAAACCTGGATATGTAAGTGTCTTTTAATGTAAAACCCAAAGTACTGTTTTTGTTTTTTCCTTTTTAGGTGTGTAGTTTATTAAAATCTTGTTTCAAATATGTTCATAGGATGCTTAGCTTAGCGGCAGTGGCTCAGGAGGTAGAGCAGGTTGTCCAGAAATCGTAAGGTTGGTTGATCCTTGCTCCCTCCACCCAGTCACTGTTGTGTCCTACACTTCTCCTGGCTGTCAAAGTTGTTCCAAGACTGTTTCTTCAGGATGGTCCAAAAACCACAGGAGAACATCTGTTAACTGGTCAACAGCTGTTTGATGAGGAGTGCAGGGAGGCACTACCTACAATAAGACATTCAAACGATGAATCCGTGGTCAAAGAAGATGAGAGCAACTTTCCAGTATCGACAGAATATGATCCAAGCACAAGATGTATCATCGTCTGTCCTCTGTGTTCCCTAGCTTCCTTGATGTTGCTGGATTGGTAAGGAAATCTTGAGTATTTGGACTAGTTCAGTATTGGATTATCCATTACGTCAACCATTTGTAAACCTGTAGGCCTACAGTATATGAAATATTCATGTCTTGTTTCTAGATTGACCAGGATTTCTCAATGATGTTAGCTGATGAAGTATCTCAGAGGTTCCTGGCTAAGTGGTCAACTGTCTTCAAAACAAAAGTCCTTGCAGACTGCAAGACTCTCCCGCAAAAGCAGAACATTGATGAGTTGCTGTCAGGAACTGAACCTCAACCTGATGACAGCTGTGGTCAGTAGAAACAGTTCTGTATTACGCAAATAACTTCAAATATTTATTTCCTAGCTGTTTTAAAAATGTTTTTCTTTTAGGCTGGGGCAGTGATACATCCTCCAACCTTCTACTCCTGCATCTGCTCCCTCTGACTTCTCGAGGCCAGGAAAAAAACGGCAAAGATCAGATTGTCAAGCAGCCAACCATCTTCTCAGACATCTTAAGGTATGCAAAGGTACATTTTGACATATCAAAATATGATTTCTGTCTAAAAGCATTCATTTTAGGTTGCAGATGTTCTTGAATCGGCTAATTGTGTTGATTCAATGTCGTAATAAGGTGTGCTAAACACCTGAGAAATGGAAACCATGCAAAGGGGTTGTTGTTGTTGCCCTTTTTCACCCACAGGAAGGAGCCAGTGTGACCCCCTTCCGAGACTTGACACAAGACAAGCATTTCTCCTGTGCATCAGTGAGCGAAGGTGACATCCAGAGGTTCTACATGATTGACCAAAAGCCGGTTCCATGCAAGGCACATACATTTATTGCATCTTTTGATGAACTGTTCAAAGCTCGCTATGTCTTCAGTCTCTCGTATGGTTAAAAATGGATAAGAGCAAACATTTGGGTCTGAATGCTGCCCAGTCATGGTGTCTTCTATGTAACACTCCACTTATATTTGGTGATGTCATTGAAAGGAAGAATGATCACTGGAACTTCCTCCTCCTTTTCATGCAGATTGTCAACATACCTGTAGTGTTCTCCTACACCATAACTGATGGAATGATGCTTTACTTGAAACATCTGATAAGTGACCACCACACTCGGTACAAAGCATTGCTTTCTGGTAAGAAATTGTCTCCCAACGTACTGCATAGAAGACCAAATGCTTGGTTTTCTGTCGTGTGTTTAAATGAACTGACTCATTTCAGACCATTTGACAAGCAGCGCTCTAATGACAATTGTCAAAGAGCATCCGTAGTGCCCTGCTGTTATTTAAGCTACTGTCTGTTGGAAATGTTTTTGAATAAAATGTATGAAGCCGTCAACTAGTCATTTTATTTTGAAGTAGTATATTAACACTTACTTAGTGTTAATGTTGCAACTCCTTTGAGAGTATTTAAATGACACTATAAGAGTCAATAAATGACTCTTAAAAGAATTAATTTGTGACACCTCACACTAGTGTTAAAAAAAAAAAATGCAACACCGGTCGGTGTCGGAGTGTTTTAACTATATAAATAGTTAATATTGACTACAATGGTGTAAAAATGGCTACACTTTCAAAAGTGTTAAAATAACACTTTGTAGCGTGGACCCCAGGGGACACTTTGAAGGTGTTGAGATTAACTCCTACAGTGTCAGTTTAGGCCTGCTGAATTTGCTGTGTTGATCGATGCTTTGGAAGGGGAAATGTTTGTCACATGAGTGTTTTACTTTTAGCAAACATGACTTCTTTGGCCTAGTGGTTAGCATGTTGGCCACACTGCCAGGAGATTGGGAAGTCTGGCTTTGAATCTCTGTTGGGCACCTATCTGTGTGGAGTTTGCATGTTCTCAACCAAGGCTGCATTTCAGTTTTAAGACGCCAAAATCTGGAACAGTCTTCCAGAAGATGTGCGGCAATCCTCAACTTTGGCAATGTTGGAATCCAGGCTGGAAACTCTTCTATCCAACTGTGCACATGACAACACAGCTATTTGATCTCATTTCATTTTATGGAATGATTTTATGATGTGATTTTGGCCTTTTGTGCAAAGCACTATAACTACCTTGTGTATGAATTGTGCTCTAGAAATGAACCTGCCTTGCCTTTTGAATTGGTTTGTGTTTGTGAAACTGTTTTGGTTGAGCAGAATTACGCCTGCAACAACACATCAGTCAGGTAAAACTAACCCTGTCTCACAAAGTTCTAACCCAGCTCATGTTCCTATTAGTGGGTGAACAATCCCACGTTTGGTGACTTCTGCTTGACAATGGTAGGAAGAGCCGGCGTTGAAGGATCAAGCCGTGCGGACGTATACTTAACAAGTTTTCACTGAACAAGGTTTGTGAATCGTGGGCTCTCCCACCTTTTTAAATTAAAAGTTCTTTCCTAATTGTGCAGCTTTGGCCTGTCATCCTGGCTACTTTTCCAAAGTGATCCCTTCTGAAGTATGTGGCTTTAAAAGTTTTCCTTTTCTTCCAAGAGCGGGATTGGGTTTGCGGTTTAAAAGCTGGCAGGATTCTGGAAGTAAGAAGGTGAGATGAGGTGACATTTGACCTTTTCCCACACAGCCTATTTGTCTTCTCAGAAACACGTCCAACACTTCTAAACCGGATTCTCCAAGAGGTAAAAGATGTTGAAGGCGGCATATTCAGGTAATAAAAGGCTGGTAATCTGTCAGATTAGTCATAAAAATGAGTGTGGGAGATAAAGGTAAAGCATGTGCTTTGCTTTTTGCTTTATTACTGCTTTTACATTCAGGGATCTTTTCTAGAGGAGGAATGCACCTAAACGGATTAAAGTCACCATTCACGTGTTGTATAAAAACATTCATGCATTTCTCCTCCTCCTGTGTCTTTTTGGGAGCTCATGCAGACGCCCACTCTCGCCGCAGTTGTCTGCTCGCTCACTGTTGTACGCTGAAAGGGGTGGTTGGGATTGTTGGACATGTTGTATGACATCCCCATCAGCGGCGACCTGCCCCCCACGTGGTGTCCTAGTCCAGGTCTGGTAAGATTTCGATGATGAAGAACGTACTTCCAGGTTACGCAAGTAAACAAAACAATGTGCGTTCAAAAGAGAAGCGTTTGTTTTCCTTTTTCTTCATCATCTGTCAGGTTTCAGCCTTGCTTAGCTCAGTCATGTCTCCAAGCACTGAACACCATGCGCCGTGTTTGTGGAGGATAATGGCTTCCTGGGAGCTTCACTTTTGATTTTTCTCAAATATTTGACAGTTCATTGCATGTTTTTTTTTTCTTCACATGTTTCTTGTGGCCCTTTTGTGCACTTGCAACAAAACACTTAAAGTTTCTGTGGTCGCGTGCTCATGTCTTGGTAAGTTCAGGAGTGCTGCATCCCTATGAAAGATGCTTTAGAGTCTGTTAAATCTCTTCTGGCCCATTTTGCCCGGGGAAAAGAAGCTGCCTGATGATCGTGCACACCTAATAAAGGCTGTTGATATCTAAGGCCACAGCCTCCCTCCGTACACACATATGCACATCACCTGCTACGCTTCAAACCAACAGGCATTCAAGTTTATTCAGCTTGGGCTGGGAAAATATTCATAAAAATGACACTATGGTCGGAATAATTACTTGCCTAATAATTGTGCACATAGTGTATTCATCCTCTAAAGGACTCCTCCTTTAGAGTCCAGACAAGATTGGTTTCACCCTTTTTGTTGTGACACAGTGAAGGGGGGGGGGGCTCCAGTCATTTGGGTGCTATCACACTCATTAGATTTAAGATTCAAGAGTTTTATTGTCATGTGCATAGTAAAACAGCAGTTATACCATGCAATGAAAATCTTATCCTGTTCATTCTCCCAAGAAAAGAAAGAAAACACAAGAAAGAATAAGAACATAAGAAACATAAACACATAAACATAAATACCAATAAATTAAGCAACAACAACAGAAGAGACATTAATACAAGTAAATAATGCAAATAAATAAAGTGCTATGAGTGTGTGCGTGTATGGCGTGCGGCGTGTGCGAGTGCTTCGTTGAGGAGCCTGATGGCCTGTGGGTAAAAGCTGTTTGCCAGCCTTGTGGTCCTGGACTTCAAACTCCTGTAGCGTCTGCCTGATGGTAGGAGTGTGAATAATGAGTGTTGTGGATGTGTACTGTCCTTGATGAGGTTGTGTGTTCTTCGTAGGACTCTAGTTTTATAAATGTCTTGCAGTGAGGGGAGGGCTGCCCCAACAATGTTCTGTGAGGTCTTGATCACCCGCTGGAGTGCCTTCCTATCACGTGTTGTACAGTTACCGTACCAAACAGTGATGGAGGCGGTAAGGACACTTTCCATAGTGCATCTGTAGAAGCAACTCAGGATTGTGGTGGGCATGCCAAATTTCCTCAGTCTTCTCAGGAAGTACAGTCTCCTTTGGGACTTCTTCAGAATTTGTTGGGTGTTGTGAGACCAGGTGAGGTCCTCGCTGATGTGTGTGCCAAGGAACTTGAAGGTTTTCACCCTCTCCACCTCAGTCTCATCAATAAACAGGGGTCTATGTGGCTCCTTTTCCCTTGTTCTTGGGTCGATGATCATCTCTTTAGTCTTATCTGTATTGAGAAGGAGATTGTTATCACGACACCAAGCTATGAGGTCCGCCACCTCTCTTCTGTATGATGTTTCAACACCACCAGTGATCAGTCCAATGACTGTAGTGTCATCCGCAAATTTAATGATGCTGGTGTTGTTCTGGGAGGCCACGCAATCGTAGGTGAAGAGCGTGTAGAGGAGTGGACTCAGCACACACCCCTGTGGGGTCCCAGTGCTCACAATTCTTGAGCTGGATGTGCGATTGTGGACTCTGACTGACTGGGGTCTGCCTGTTAGAAAGTTAAACACCCAGTTACAGAGGGAGGGTGACAGGCCAAGTGTGAGGAGCTTATTTGTGAGTTTGTGGGGGCTGACTGTATTAAAAGCAGAGCTATAGTCTATAAATAGCATTCTGATGTATGTGTCCTGGCCCTGTAGGTGAGAAAGGGCTGTGTGGATGGCAGTGTTGACTGCATCATCCGTGGACCGGTTCTGGCGATATGCAAACTGTAGAGGGTCCACAGTTGCCGCCGGGATGCTCTTTTTGATGTGGGTCATGACTATTCTTTCAAAGCACTTCATAACAATAGGAGTGAGTGCTATAGGGCGATAGTCATTCAAGCAGGTCACGTTGCTCTTCTTGGGTACGGGCACTATGGTGGTGGACTTAAAGCAGGTCGGTACAGATGCTTTTGCAAGCGACAGGTTAAATATGTCAGCAAGCACATCAGCTAGCTCTGATGAGCAAACCCGAAGTGCACGTCCTGAGATGTTGTCTGGCCCTGCTGCTTTTCGTGGGTTTGTTTTGTTTAGAACCCTGCGCACATCAGCTGATGTCACCATGAGAGGTGAGTCCTGTGTGCTCCCCAGGTTCAGCCACCCTCTCTGCTCATCAGGAGTTTGGGTGTCAAAGCGGGCATAGAACTCGTTCAGCTCATCTGGAAGTGTGGTTTGGCTGGACGTGGCTACGCTACTCCGCTGTCGATAGTCTGTGATGTGCTGGAGCCCCGCCCACATGCGCCGAGGGTCTGAGGTGGAATAGTAGCCCTCCAGCTTCTGTCTGTACTGTCTTTTGGCCTCTCGTATGGACCTCCTCAGGTCATATCTGGCCTTTTTGTAGTCATCAGCGGTGCCCATGACAAATGCAGTCGAACGAGCATGTAGCTTAGCCCTTACATCACAGTTCATCCACGGTTTTTGGTTAGGGTATTTTCTGTAATACTTGGTGGTGCTAACAGTCTCTATGCATGTGCTAATGTAGCCAGTAACAGCAGAAGCATATTCATCCAAATCAACAGTACAATCTTCCCTCCCCGCTGCAGTTTTAAACACATCCCAGTTTGTGCAGCCAAAGCAGTCCTGAAGTACTTGATCAGTTTCCTCATTCCACACTTTAACTGCTGTACTTACAGGGGGAGCTTTTTTAAGAAGTTGTCTGTATGTTGGATAAAGGAATATAGAGATGTGGTCAGCCTTTCCAAAGTGGGGTCTTGGAACAGCCTTTAAAGCACCTTTCATGTTGCTGTAGACTTGGTCCAGGATGTTATTTTCCCTTGTGGGAAAGCTCACATGCTGGTAATATTTGGGGAGGACAGTCCTGAGGTTACAGTGGTTGAAATCGCCAGATATAATAAATACAGCGTCTGGGTGTTTGGTCTCGTGTTTATCAATGATGTCATGCAGGAGGCCTAGTGCATTAGCGGTGTTAGCTCGTGGTGGGATGTAAACAGCAGTTAAATACACAGCGCTAAACTCACGAGGCAAATAAAAAGGTCTGCATTTCACCATCAGCAGCTCAATGTCCTGCGAGCAGTGCTTTTCCATCGTCTGTACACCTGTGCACCACCGTTTGTTTACGTAAACACAGACGCCGCCACCTCTGTGTTTACCAGACGCTAAAGTCCGATCTCCTCGGTAAGTAGCAAATGATTCCAACTGGATCGCCGAGTCCGGTATATCCTCCGTCAGCCAGGTTTCTGTGAAGGTGAGGACACAGCATTCCCTGATCTCACGTTGAGCTGTAATCCTTGCTCGTAGTTCGTCCATCTTGTTTTCAAGAGAGCGGACGTTGGCTAGCAGCAGGCTTGGTAGCGGTGGCCTCGTCGCTCTAGCTTTTAGCCTAGCATGCAGGCCGGCTCGCTTGCCTCGTTTACGCCTCGGATGCTTTGCTCGCCGGGTATTTAGCTCACCGGGCCCGCAGGCTGCTGCGTTCTCCCGGTGCAGAAGAAAGGCAAAGTCTGAGAGGCTAAATGAAAGTTCATGGTGAACCCTGCCGATGTTTAAGAGTGTCTCTCTGTTGTAATGTACTGCGTGAGTGTGTTGAATGTCCAAAATGAACAATAAAATAGCAAAAAATAGAAAAACACGGGAGAGTGTCACAGAAACGTCTGCCACGGAGGGCGCCATCTTGTGATATCATCATCATTAGCATTCTATTCAGATGTCAGATGATCACGCCTGAAACAAGGTGCCTGTGCCTTGTTAAATGTTTTAAGAAGGGATGAAAGGACAGCATTGCATGTGGGGGTGCCACCTCTGTGCACAGATGCTTGCTAATCTTGAACTCCTTGAGAAGATACTTTGGATCCTACTCCTCAGGCTGCAGCTACCCTATCTAGTAGTAGTTTGGCCCACCTAATCTTTGAGCATGGACTGATGAGGGGCTTCTAAGACTACCTCAACAGTCCAGTTGCCATCCATTCAGTGCTTAAGTGCAATATTCACAATGAACGGTAACATTTCCAAACATCTACCTCCAGCAGTTCCCTGTGGTCCAAGTTTGCCAGTGAAGTGCATCATGCTGCATGCGCTCATCTCCTGTTCCTCCCAGGAGCGAGAAGGCGAGCACCTCCAGACAGTGGAGAAGTGATCACTAGGCAGAGGATGCTGACCGCCGGGAGAGATGAGGTGAGGAGTTGACAGTGAAAGAAAAGTGATGTTTTGAGGGAATGGTGACTTCATAGATGTCACACTAAATGTTGAGACGGGAGACAAAAGTCAATTAAAATAAAGTTAGGCCGTTTGTTTTGCTAAGCATTGTGCCGCCATGGAGAGCCACTCAAAGGCAGCAAGGCCTTGTTTCCGTACTGAAACGTTCACATCTCCTCCGCTTTGATGTGTGAGCCTCAGGATGAAGCGTTTCAGCTTGTCTAAACAATTTCCAATCACTGTTTCCGTATTTAGACTCTGCTGTGAAGGAGAATTTGGAACACGCTCTTTACCGAGCGTTGCTGCATTGATTTGCGCGCACACGCACACAAAAACACATGGAAGTGGCACACCATGCCCCCCCCCCACCCCGGCCCCCAGGTCAGCTTACTGGCAAACTGAGAAGCTCCTGAAACCACCCACCTCCATCTTTCATCCATCTTTCCAAGCACACATCTGCTCTGCAGCATCTCTCCTCACTTCACCCCCCACCCCCACCCCTTTACTGTTCACCCCACCTTTCCTTACAATTACCAAGCATCCCAAACACCCCAACCATATTCATCTCACCACAGAAACATCTAAAGGTGCGGGGAACCACTTTGATGTTCTTCAGCTTTCTTGGATTCAACACACAAACCAACGTCATGTTGGGGAGGGAGTACATGCTAACAAATATCACCATCTGCATCTTCTTCATCATCATACCCCATGATTCATAAACCAACTAATGGCATGTTAAAGAAAAAGGAAGTGGACAGCTGTCATACCACGCAGGCTAGATGAAGAGGGGGGGTCAGTCTTACCCCCTTTCCACTGTAGCAAGCTTTGCTCATTACGTTCGCAGCCGGGGTGCAACCTGGGCGGCCGTGTCATTACGCCTCCCATCAGGAAATAACTGGACCAGTTTGGAATGGAAACACACACCTCACTGTAGTCCTTGACACTGCACTTTATGAACAAGTGAAAAAAGAAATAGAAAACGTGCAAAATGCAAAACGTTTCAACATAAAAATTGCACATTGCAGGCTTGGGGTTTGTGGGGAGCTCGTAGCCAGGGGAGGATGATCCATCTCAGCACCGTTCTTAAATGGACAGAGACAAAAACACCTTAAGTTACTTCTTACATGACGACAGCTTTAAAATCCAACTAGTTTGCTGCCGGGTGACAATAGCAAGCTAGTATTTACACCAAAACTGTGCTGCGCACATGAAATGAAACAAATACAACTTACAGGAGTCTTCTTTTGGCCTCCAGGGTTTTGGTGGATTTGGGAGACATCCAAACTCCTCAAAATAAGAAATGACTCTCCTCCCTCCACCTAGCACCTTCTTCTGTTCTCTGTAGTCCTTCTTTAACTGCTGAAGTTTAATTGTTCAAAAGACCAAAAAAAAAAAAAAAACAACATCTGCAGCCATCTCGCCAACCCTCCTGTCAGTCATTCAGTCTCTTTGTCCCAGTGGGGAGAGGCGGGGTGCTGGTGAGTGTGCACTCACCAGTGAGTGTGTCATGTGCGACATGACGATATACTGTACTTTCTTGGTACTTGTTGCATATAAAACACCATCTGCTGTGACTTTCAGCCCATCTGCACATTGGCATTTGTGTCATGAAAAGTTTGTGACAAAGACGATGAAAGAAATAATACAAAACGTGGAACTTTTCAGCTGCTGTGTAACACCTCATTGTGCACCACACGCATCCACAACATGCACTTTGACTTTTAGCAACATTGTGTGTGGAATACGCTGTTTACCTTCAATAAGGTGTAACGTTTTGTGGGAGTTTGGTCAAGCTGTCATGTTCCGCTAGGACAAGAGTGATCACTTCCTGTCTCTTATTTTTGAGTGCTGCACTTCCTGCTGGGGGGAGGTTGCAGCAGCTTTACCCCCGTGGTGTTATGCACAGCTGGTTACAGTTACAATTAGTGGGGTTTAAAAGCCCAGCATCGTTGGACTTCAGGTTCATTGACTCGCCCATGCTGTCACATGAACTATTCACTTACCTGTCCTTCATGCCAGTCATGCTCATGCTCACCAAAGTCAATTCATTCATTATACTCATTATGTGTGACAAATACTGTAAGTACTGGGCTGACTGAGTTGCATCTGCGTGCTCGAGACATGCTGCACCTCATAATGACCACTAGGTGGAAGTGTTGACATTGTGGCAACTTTTCTTTGTGACAATTTTTTCCTTTTGTTTATAAAATAGATTGAAGCCTCAGATTGCTCATTTCGCCAGCAAATATTCAAAATATGCAAATAACATCAAAAGGCCAACAGGCTGAGTACTCAAGGACTGCTGTGACATATACATCTGCTAACGTTGGCCTAATTATGAATATTTCATACTGTGCTTTATTCATGACGCTCGGCTCCAAAAGTGAGTGTATTCCCTCAACTGAACGTCTATCTCACTTATAGATGGATAATATCATCAGGGAATGCTAGTGGCACAATCTTTTTTTTTTTCTCCATGTCCCATGTTGGTTGCCAGCTTTGGCCTGAAAGGGGTCTACTTTTTTTCCTTTTAGAACAAGGCAAACAAAAGGCTTCTTTGGTATTTCCTTACTATTCCGCCAGCCCTCCATCTATCATGATCATCACCACCACATCTTGAAATTTTATGCAGGAGTGGTATTTCAAAATCGGCCAGACTGGTTTTCTGATTATTTAACCAACAGAACTCAGTGTGTGCAGATGGCAGGATCCACCTTCACTTCTCTGGATTTGTTTAAAGGGGTGCCCCAAGGATCAGTTCTGGGACCCATTTTATTTTCATTATATATCAACAGACTGTGTACTAATGTGTCAAATGCATTTGATTATTTTTATGCCGATGATGCCATTATTTATTGCTGTTCACCCTCACTAACTCAGGCTTTTGGCTTTTTACAAGCTGCTTTTAATGTTGTTCAGTCTCGTCTGAGGACCCTGAAATTGGTTTTAAATACAGAAAAAACCAAGCTCATGGTCTTTTCAAATTCCAGTGTGTTACCAGTAAACATGCCAACTGTTGTAACGCTTCAGGGTAACACCATCGAGCTGCTTTCTAATTATGAATACTTGGGGTTCCTTCTTGACCACCTGCTTTCCTTTAAAGCACACATCGCATAATTAGTTTCTAAACTCAGGGTGAAACTCTGGTTCTTTTATAGAAATAGAACCTGTTTTTCGCTTGGAGCCAGGAAACTGCTTGTTTCAGCTACGTTTCTCCTTCTGATCGACTACGGAGATGTGCTGTATGTGGATGCTCCTCTCAAGTGTCTCCAATCCTTCAACACGTTTATCACAGTGCCTTGAGGTTTGTCACTGACGTTGGCTGCTTTACACATTATTGTGACTTATATGTAAAATCAGGACTGCCCTCTTTAAGTGAACACACGTATACACATTGGCTGATCCTGACTTATAAGGCTCTGCTTGGCTTAGTCCCAACATATCTAAGTACTTTACTTCAGAGAACTGAAAGTCACTATGCCTTGCGATCTTGTGACATCCTCCATCTCTCTTCCTCATGTCAGAACTGAACTGGGGAAGAGAGCGTTCAGTTTTGTAGCCCTCACAGCATGGAATTTTTTACAGGCTGAACTCAAGCTCTCAGAGCTCATCCCTTTTGGAGCCTTTCGGTCCTTGCTGCTGACAAAGAGCGCGAGACCACAGAACAGTGCCTTTGTTGGAAATAGCTTTATTTATCACAAATCACCTGCACCTTACAAAGTATGTGTGTTCATATACATTGTTTTGTATCTCCTCCTAGATTTGTACATTTATCACATGTGACGTGTGCTGCTGACCTCTTGGCCAGGTGAGATCCTGATCTCAATGGGTTTTTATCTGGTTAAATAAATAAAAAAATGAACATCAGGAGTGTCTGCTAACTCTGTTGGGAGCACCACTGGTTCTTGATATAAGCGTACTGGAATTCAAAACCTGGTCAGGGCACATGGAGTCAGCCAACTACGTTGGTCATTTTGTCTACAAAAAGCCAAACAGGTCTAGCATCTATCATCATCAGGGTTCACAACCTAGGCAGGACAATTTGGAGCATCTCTCTTTTTAGACAAAACTCTTTTTAGACAAAACAAGTACAGGCACAAGGGTGCCCAATGCTATCATCTGCCATGTGAAAACGTAAAACAACATTGTATATGCTTGCCAGTTGCCTGGCTCAGTTGGTAGCATCGTGGATTATGGTGCAGGCGATTGGGCTTCTAAACCCGGCAAGGCAGAAGGACGTTAGGCATCCAGTTACATGTACTTGTTTTGTGTAGAAAAAGAGCAATGGCTTCCTTGCTTTCGTCAGGGCCAGCACGTATCGTAGTCATCACCTCCGATGCAACATCATGCACACTCACCAGTTACCTTCCTCAGTTGGTAGCATTGCGGGTTATGGTGCGGGGGATTGGGGTTCAAAACCTGGGAAAGACAGAAGGAAACGTTGGGCATCCAGCTACATGTATGTCTTTTGTCGAGAAAAAGACAAATAGCTTCCTTCCTTTCATCAGGTCCAGCACGTATCGTAGTCATCACCTCCGATGCAACAACACATGTTTGACAGTTGCCTAGCTCAGTTGGTAGCATAGTAGGTTACGGTGTGGGTTGTTGGGGTTCAAATCCTGGGCAAGGCAGATGGAAACATCCATGTACTTATTTTGGGACTTCCTTGACATTGCCTGCACGTATTGTACTCATGACCTCCGATGCAACATCATGCATGCTTGCCAGCTGGCTGACTCACTTGGTAGCACCGAGGATTATGGTGCAGGAGAGCTGGGTTCAAATCCCGCTCAGGGCCGCCTAACATGTGATAGGGAGTTGCTTTCCCAGTTGGCGATCAATGTGGCACAATGTAGGTAGGGACACCCCCTCAACATTACTTATGGTAAGTATCAACACGACGAAAGACCCGCCTCCAGGATGCCTGCTGCCAGGGAAAGGTTAAGTGCCTCAGAGATCTGTCCAGCTGGGTGGAGTCAACATAAAAGGAGAAGTAGGCGTATAGGAAAAAAAGGGGCGCAGTGGGCGAAGGCGTGGGGGGGTGGGGTCGGGGTGGGGGGGTGGTGGGTGGGAGAGGGCGCGGGCGTTGGCGCGGGCGTTGGCGCGGGCAAAAGTAGGAGTTAGCCAGCTGGCCTTTTATAAATTCTCTTATTGTACTTTAAAATTAATTCATTTATTTTTCTCTGTGACACCAATAGGGAAAGCAATGCTGAGTGGGATTTGAACCCGGGTCCCCTGCACCATAATCCAAAGTGCTACCAAGTGAGTCAAGCAGCTGGCAAGTATGCATGATGTTGCATCGGAAGTGATGAGTACGATGCGGTGGTTATCATAATCTGGAGCAGTTCACTACCAACATTTATCAAATGACATAACAAAAATACATAATCTTTGAAGTAAATTCCATCTACTCGCCAAAGATGACAATTCCTCCTCCTCAGTCAGCCACTGTGGGAGTAACTTAGTATGTATGTTTAAGTATATGTGTATGTATGTATAAATGTGTGTATATGTTACAGGTCTCGATGTGAGATCCCATGAACAAGAGTATAGTTCAGCTGATTGTGGAGGTTGTAATGGCCTGTTAAAACAGGGATAAATAAGTGAGACGTGCAAGCGGTGTCTTTTCTCCATTAAGCCACCTCAGCAGAATTTATTTACTTTCGATTAATAAACATTGATATGCAACATTGGGTTCTTCAGAGTCATCACCACATATCAAATTTCTCCAAAATAAACTCAATATTTCTCTATAAGACAATTGCATTAATAAAGACATTTTCTTTCATAGTGCATATTCATATGTATTAAACAGGCTAACATATTGCAACTAATGTATTGGGCACTGAGTGAATATGGCAGGCTTTGAAACAGACATTTTTTTCCCCAAAGTGCTTTACATCACCTTAATGTATACAGCAAGTCACAAACATATAATCATCAACATCACATAAAATTGTATTATATACATTATAGTATATACCAATATATATGTGCGTGTTCTGAAGCCAAAAGGATAATGTTGTCTGTTCATTAGCGACACCAACGAGCGGGTCCGCCATTTTACACAAACAACAGATAGAAAAAAACGGAAATACCGGAGTGTTCAAAGATGGCTACAAAACCACTTAAATCTTTCCCAAATGTCACAAAAATACACCTTAGTTGTCCCTAAGCATATTAATAATGTGTACATGTCGTTCGTGACACTTTAAATGGACACCCACCTGTTAAAACAGGGATAAATAAGTGAGACGTGCAAGCTGTGTCTTCTCCATTAAACCTCCTCGGCAGAATGAGGAAGTCACGTCAGTCCTTTAGCAGAGAGAATCGCTGCACTGCCCCCTTTTGGCGAAACTAGGAATGTTCCATTAATTGAGGTATTTGACTAAAACGAGTTGTTCCAATGGAAGTGTAATTTTGCTGACAAGAATAATGACCCAAAACAATTACAATTTCTCTGTTGTACTCAAACAAAATAAAATACATCTCACAAAAGTGACCATACATTTTGTGTGTGTCACATATATACAATGTATATGTGTGTGTATGTGTATGTATATGTGTATGTGTATGTGTGTGTATGTATATGGGTGTATATGTATGTACACCCTCTGAGTGGACGACGCAGTGATCTACCTGCTGCACAGATCACTGCAACACCTGGAGGACAGCGGGAGCCCTGTAAGGGTCATGTTTTTTGACTTCTCCAGTGCCTTTAGCACCATCCAGCCGTCACTACTCAGAGTGAAGATGGAGAGTGTGGGAGTAGACCAACACCTGACTGCATGGGTTATAGACTACCTCACCAACAGACCACAGTATGTGAGGCTCCGTCACTGTGTGTCTGACATGGTACTCTGCAGCACAGGTGCCCCTCAGGGTACGGTGCTCTCCCCTTTCCTCTTCACCCTCTACACCTCGGACTTCACGCACAACTCCACAAAGTGTCACATCCAGAAGTTCTCCGACGACACAGCCATTGTTGGTTGTGTTTCAGAGGGGAATGATCTGGAATACAGGACGGTCATCTGGGACTTTGTCAGCTGGAGTCAGCTTAACCAGCTGCAACTCAACACCAGCAAGACAAAGGAGATGATCATTAACTTCCAGAGGAAAACATCTCACTTCACACCGGTGAACATCCAGGGAGCGGACATAGAGTTGGTAGACAGCTACAAATTCCTGGGTGTTCACCTCAACAACAAACTGGACTGGTCCGTCAACACCCACGCCCTCTACAAGAAGGGCCAGAGTCGCCTCCACCTGCTGAGGAGACTGAGGTCCTTTGGTGTGTGCAGGATTCTCTTATGGACCTTTTATGACTCTGTGGTGGCCTCTGCCATCTTCTATGCTGTGGGCTGCTGGAGAGGGGGCAGCACGGACAGGGACAGGAGCAGGAGCAATAGACTGATCAGGAGAGCGAGCTCTGTCCTGGACGGTCCTCTGGACTCCGTGGCAGAAGTGGGGGAGAGAAGGATGTTGGCTAAGCTGACATCCATCATGGACAACACCTCTCACCCGCTACATGACACTGTGGGTTCCCTTAGCAGCTCCTTCAGCAGCAGACTGTTACACCCACGGTGTAAGAAGGAGAGGTTCCGCAGGTCCTTCATACCGACCGCTGTCAGGCTCTACAACACCTGCACCACCTGAACCATGTTGTAGTCACTATGTATTCTTTACTTGCGTATCTTGCTTGCTGCTGTAACAAGTCAATTTCCCTGCTGTGGGATAAATAAAGTACAAATACAGCATACGTGTATGTGTGTGTATGTATATGTGTGTATGTGTATGTACAGTATATGTGTGTGTGTGTATGTATATATGTGTATGTATATGTGTATGTGTGTGTATGTATATGGGTGTATGTGTATGTATATACTGTATGTGTATGTATATGTGTATGTGTGTGTATGTATATGTGTACGTGTGTGTATGTATATGGGAGTATATGTATGTATATGTGTATGTGTGTGTATGTTAATGTGTGTATATGTACCGGTATGCATATGTGTATGTATATGTGTGTATATGTATGTACAGTATATGTGTATATAACGTGTATGACGTTATAATGGTGGTGATGATGGCCATAGATGGCGCAATACCAAGGAAGCCATCTGTTGGTCTGTTTCCAGACAAAAGGACCAACTATTACCTGTTGGTCTGTAAGGTTTTGAACTCCAGTCCTCGTGCACCATGAACCTGTGGTGCTTTCAGCAGAGCCATCCAACTGGCAAGGATACCTGATATTGTTGTGGGGGTGATGATTATGATAGGGCCGGGCGATATGGACCAAAATTACGCTGATCTGGTTTTGGACACAAAAATAGATAATCTTTGAAGTAAAATCCATCTACTCACCAAAGATGTCAATTCCTACTCCTCTGTCAGCCACTGTGGGCGTAACTTAGCTTGTTGAACTGGTTTGATCTTATCAACAAATCAGAGCTAGCTGGCTCTGAGAGGCAAATCAGAAATCTGATTGGTTAAAGAAACAGCCCCATTGCTAATAGTGTGTACGTGTATGTGTGTGTGTGTGTGTATGTATGTATGTATATGCGTATGTGCGTATATGTGTATGTATGTATATGCGTATGTATGTGTATATGTGTATGTATGTATATGCGTATGTGTGTGTATGTATGTATATGCGTATGTATGTGTGTGTGCATGTATGTACAGTATATGCGTATGTATGTATATATGTGTGTGTATGTATGTATATGCGTATATGTGTATGTATGTATATGCGTATGTATGTGTGTGTGCATGTATGTATATGCATATGTATGTGTGTGTGCATGTATGTATATGCGTATGTATGTGTGTGTGCATGTATGTATATGCGTATGTATGTGTGTGTGTATGTATGTATATGTGTATTTATGTATATGTGTATGTATGTGTGTGTTTGTGTATGTATGTATATGCGTACGTATGTGTGTGTGTGTATATGTGGATGTATGTATATGCGTATGTATGTGTGTGTGTATGTATGTATATGCGTATGTATGTGTGTGTGCATGTATGTATATGCGAATGTGTGTATATGTGTATGTATGTATATGCGTATGTATGTGTGTGTATGTATGTATATGCATATGTATGTGTGTGTGCATGTATGTATATGCATATGCATGTGTGTGTGCATGTATGTATGTATATGCGTATGTATGTGTGTGTGCATGTATGTATATGTGTATGTATGTGTGTGTTTGTGTATGTATGTATATGCGTATGTATGTGTGTGTGTGTATATGTGTATGTATGTATATGCGTATGTATGTGTGTGTGTGTATATGTGTATGTATGTATATGTGTATGTATGTGTGTGCATGTATGTATATGCATATGTATGTGTGTGTGCATGTATGTATGTATATGTGTATGTACACATGGAACACATTCTTTCTATCGTCATGATTTCCTCAGGGGAAATTCCAACTCGTCACATGATCCCTTCATGAGTGAAGTGCACGCGTCCTTCAACTGATGCATTAAGAGGAGACAAGTTGTCAGCATCTGAGCAATAACAATCTTCCTTTGGATGGCTTCATGTTAAATAGATGGAACCTTTTTATGAGTCCATGCGATGCATCTAGAACATGAAACTCTACTCTTTTTCCAGTCCCTTGAGACAACGGGGGGGGGGGACAAGCTGGATGGATGCGAGCTGCAGGTCGCTGCAGGTCCTCTGCTGGCAACTGCTGATGCTGCGCCATGATTTGGTGTCACAGGTTGCCTTCAGCAAAGCAAATGGATGGATGAATGGACGAATGGATGGATGAATGGATGGATGGAGGTCACCTCTGGGAGACGTTCTGCAGCTCAAACACAAAAACTCCTCAGTTGAGCTTCTGCTGAGAACAAGAAGGTTTTAAATGAGCGACTTCAGGTGCTCGCTGAAGCTGCGACATGAGTTGCACGCGGCGCAGATGAAAAGAAAGCGGCCATACATTGATGCATATTTCCCTTTAATCAGCGTTAACGCGTACACCTCAGCGGGGCTCTCAGGGGGACACGCCTGATCAAAGCCTTCCCCTCCACTCCTCCATCATCCGTGGGAAAGGAGGAGTGATCCTTCTTGCGTCCGAGTCTCTGCGTGCTTCCTCCTGGTGCACACCTTGTACTTGTCTCTGCAACACAAAAAAACACCAACAAAGCCCGCCGTGACTGCGGAGAGAAGGTGGAGATTTATAGGCCATAAAAATGTGATCCACTGACAGTGGAGAAGATCTTAAGAAGTGGTGGTGTCATGAGTTGTTGGTGGAACATGATCTCCACTCCTCTGCATACGCTAACACGTGTGACCACTCTGTCGGCACATGCGGCGTGCTGTTGATGTGTGCCTAGGTCAGTCCATGCTTACGTGAAAGATTTGTAAAGCTCCTCCACATCAGGAGCAAATCATCTGCAATGTCTCAATATGAAGACATGAAGCACCGTGTCATCCCTGCTACGTCTGTGCTGCTCTCAGGTTTCTCTCTGGTTCCTCAGAGATTAGTCATCTAATGAGCAGCAGGGCTGATCAGGTGAATAATTGATGACGGGCAGCCGGAGAAAGCCATCGATCCGCTGGAAGAAGATTCCTCGCGAGGACAAGCAGCTTTACGTCACCAAAGTCCGTAAAACATCATCCAGGTTTGTCTGAATGCTCTACAGCTTTGACGTTCCTAAAGCAACTCAAACCATTCCAACATAAAAATGTTCTGCTTGGTCGGACCACAGTGTCACCTTCCAAAAACTTCCCACATTTCCCAAAATTCCACATTTATGTGGAAAAAATTCCCATTGAAAATGGACAGACAAGATTTAACAAGTAAGCAGTTCAAAGCATTCCAACAGGAAAACATTCCCAAAATTCCCGCTTACCCTGAACTCCCTTTCAGCTTCATTCCTAATCATCTACTTGTAAGGATGAACATGGCGGTGGAGCTAATCTACTTGTAAGGATGATGACATTGCAAAGCAAAGCAGGCCAGTGTTGAGGATGTGCTCCTATGAAAGTGACAGTGACAACTAAGGAGAAGGAACGGTTGCGAGTGCTTTGGCTTTGATTGAGATGTCTTTGTGAGGAGTTATTACACAGAAAAGCAGCGCCCACTGCTGGCTCTGCTCTGGCACTGCCCCCCACCCTCCCGCCCCTGCCCCCAATGCAGAGTCCCCACTTGTCACCTGATAGTCACGTGGAAGTCAAACAGGAAGTCCGTCTGTCCTTTTCCATGTGCCTTCAGTGGGAATCTTTGGTGGGATGCTCCTGGCCTTTCTGTCCAGATGGTCAACAACTCCCAGTGTTCAGTGGGGCAGACGGCATTTGCCCCCGGGGAGTCCTGCCATCTGTTCCTATCTTGCCCTCACTTGTCTTCCGACTGCCGTTCCTGTAAAGACTCCAAACATCTACGTCTGCTTCCGTCTCGCTCGTCCCGCCTTCCGTCCCAAAACATCTGCACTGAACGTGTGCCAATATTCCCGTCTATCCAGGTCACCTGATCCATCGCATCACATGGTCTTAGAACACGCTTGCCCTCTCATCAGGTCATGCTCAAAGACTAGATAGGACAGCTCTAGTCTTTGGTGAAACGTCTTCAAGGACAACCTGAACCTGTACGGATCGATACTGAAATGTCAGTACTTCTGATACCAGCTCGTCATGCTCTGAAATGGATTCTCAAACCAAAAGATCGATACTTGTGATACTTCAGCAGTTTGAGGTAATGTTTGTCTGTTGAAAGGATGACCGATGGTAAAAAACGTTTCATTCTTAATAATTCATCATTTATGTTGCTTATTTTCCTTTTTTGATTGTTAAAAATTCCATGTTGCCAGATTTGATATCATGTTTTGACTGGTGCACGTTAGCGTGGTCATGTTGTCAAACCTCAGCATACCGCACTTCCAATAAACCACTTCAAATATCGCTGACTTCACTGAATCGATAAGCACATGTCTCCTATTCTTTAGGATGGGAACTATTTTAGCAGTATCGTCCATACCAGCCTGAATTCTACTCAGTATCGGATGGTGACATTGGTGGTATCACACATCACTACAGTCCGCTCACGATGGATCTGCACTGAATCTTTTCGAGCTGATCAGGATGTCATTCTTGTTTTCCTGTCCTGACCCCATGGCGTCCCATCTTTTCCCTCGTGCGTGCGTGTGCGTGTGCATGTGTGTGTGTCAGACAATAAAGGAGAGGGAGAGCATCTCGGTGGAGTCATGTGATCTGTGGGGGGTATGACAGGATAACTGGATGCTAATGCTGCACTTGGCCTCTGGGGAATTACTGAGTGCTAACCTACATTCACTCATTTGTCATTCACATGAGGTTCATCAAACAGGCCTGCTGGAGGATCAACACGCTCTCTGCACACACACACACACACACACACACACACACACACACACACGGCTAATAACCCTCATCAATACAATGGTGCTAGACACAGCTCACCCAACGAGGATGTCTGTGTTTGCTGTAGCGGCAAAGCTAACAAGGTTAGCAAGTAAGAAGCCATCTGAACGTCTAATTCAGTTACGCCGTCTGGCTCCAAGCAGTCCAGGGCGGGGGCTAATAAGAACACGAGTGCTTTTCCACGTGTGAATGTTGGAGATGTGCGGAGGTGCGTTATCTTTGCTCGCGGCAAAGAAGTTACTATTACCAATGTGAAAGGGTTGGGTTACTCCATGTACGTCTGCATGCTCGTTTATTTGGATTTGTTTTTAAAAGGGTGCAGTTTGGCTTGTCCCTTGGCAAGGCAACCAAAAAACACACACAATGTGGTCAAATTCCCGCCCGGGGGACATATAAGGGCTGCAGCACCTTGTACAAATAAAATGATATAACAGAACCCAAGAACCCAGCAAAAATGGCAAAGATAGAGCTAAAAGGCAAAGTGTCGCTAACATGTTGATGAGTAATAATAAAACAAAGCAAATGTTGCCAACATTTCCATGAATAAAGCCGTGGTTTCATTCTGATGGACACGGTAGTATTTCACAAGTTATTGGATCAACACAACATATGCAAAATGCTGCAAAACTACTGTGAATTAGACTGGTGCAGACATGTGGCCCCCCTTTCCACTGTCAGGGACATCATCACGTCGTCACGGAAGAACACACAAACACTTACTCTTCACTGATTGGTAAAGCCAGAAGTGGTGGGCCAGGAAAAATATCAGTGAGGCAAAGGCGAGCGCTTCCAAACAACGACAGCATCGACTGACGTATGCAAAAGAACATTTGGACAAGCAAGCTTCATTTTGAATACATAAGAATCCTAATGAGAATGCATTTGATTGGCAAGGACGCTGCACGCACACACACTTCAAAGCAACGCACACGTGACAAAAAGGTCAATGATGGAGAACAGGATGTCCTGATGAAGTGTTTTGAGAGAAGAGGGTGTCCTGTATGTTGTGGATGTCCGGTGGGAGAGACCTCCAAAGTTTGGAACCTTGAAAGTGCCGTGGTGATGAATATTGTCCCGCATACCTGGTAGTGACCCGAGTGAGGACGAGCGGCATACAAAGAAAATGGATGGATGGATAGATTGTCCTATTGGTTTGTGTCCTGTGATTGGCTGGTAATCAGGCCAGGGTGGACCCCGCCTCTTGCTCAAAGTCAGCTAGGATAGGCTCCAGCATACCCGTGACCCTAGTGAGGATAAGCAGCATTTTGTTCCACAAAAGAGTAAACTGTCCACTTTAAGTACGTTGGATCCTGCACAAACGGGAGCTGTCCTACCTAGTCTTTGAGCATAAGCCAAGCTGGAGGAGAATATGTCGTATCGTCTTGCTGTCCCAGGTACAACACCCCCCCTTACGCCTCATTTCAGTATTGTAAGTGTAACTGGCTGACATGGCCACCTACTGGCCAGGCATGGTATTACAGCTGGTGGAAATTCATCTCTCCTGCTGCTTTAGGTGAGAAGAACAAGTGAGATCTTCTCCTCCTTGGCCTCCCTCCCCCACTGTGACCATGACTCTGGCTGGGATCCACTATCCACCCCCCCGCCCAGGAAGAATGCCATCTGACTTGGGTCGTCAGAATCAATTAAACTCACCCCACCCCCACCCTAGCGTTTACATGAGTCACATCTTCCTTCCTTTAAATCTCAAACGTCAGCCCCCACCTCTCCAAAAGCAGCGGAATATAATATGCAGGAATATTTCCCTTCCTTGATGAGAGAAGCATGAAGACGACCCGTCCAACATGGATGCTGTACGATTGACATGAAAACATTGATTCTTTATGCTGAATGACAACCAAGCGCTTCTTCAGACAAACTCAAATAAAGGAAATAGACGGACCAGAAATGTGTGAATTGAAGGGATTGCATCTGTGCAGGGATCCACCGCAGGCTGACCCCAAGTGCCGCAAGTGTAGAATTGTTGTGAGGCCAAGGAAAGGCAGCGTCCACTCAAAGAAACTTCAAACATCTGCAGTCAGAAGATGTGGAAGATGAAGCAGCACAGCAATGAGTGAGTGCGGTGAACAAAGCATCCGTTTATTGTCATCAACAAACACTCGCTTGGCGGAGAACACAAACATGCAAACACATTTAGCCTTTTTCCTTTTTCCACAGCCCGACCCCCCGCAGACACGTACCCCCGACTCCTGCTCTTCACATGATGAGGTGTTCAACTTTAAGATGATTTTAATTCACGCTCCCCCACGACTACGTGCAGACAACATACGTAGGCCGCTTTGAGACCTCGGGTGCTCCGTGTCACGCTTTCTTTCCGATGGGTGTCGACCGTGGGGTTGATTTCACCCAACCTGCAGTCAGCAAGTCTGACACTTCCTGTTGCTCCTACTGTAGTCAAAGAGGCCTTGGATGCACACTAAGTGCACTAAGTGCAAGTGCAGCTAGCACCTGGTGATCTGTGGCCTTTCGTTCACTTCAATGTGTTTTGCGTCCAACTGATGTCACATTCTTCCCTTTTTTGTCTTTTCTTGCCTGTTTCACCAAAACAAACCAAGCAGTACAAATATATATATATATATATATATATATATATGTGTGTGTGTGTGTTTTGACAATATAGCTATATATTGTATTTATACAGTATATATATGATATATGCATACTTTTGGTAGGATTTTGCAGGTACATTCATTTCACCCTGTCATTTTTTTTCTTCACAAATGACAACCAACAGAAGAATACTTTGAAGAAATGAAAACAACGAAGCACCACGAGCATATTAAAGACCTCTGTGGTCATCTAGTAGAAAATAGCAGATTCTTCTGCACAACAGTACAACAGTATCGCCTCAACAGGAGTTGCACGAGTGCGCACGTTAGCTGGCAACAACACGTACGAGCTAAAAGTCCATTGTGGGCGTGGCTAAACATCTTCAACGTACACGTACAATCACGTATGTGCATCTATATAGCGTCATGGCATGAATGCACGCCTTTAAACCCCCACCCCACCCACTCAAACACGCCATGGCTGCATCTCAGTTGGTGCACTCAGCCTTTGGAGTGCAGGTACGTCCCGCTGCAGCACACGCTCGGTACCTGGATGTTGCTCTCAAAACACCATCTTGGCAACGTAGCGCAAGGGGAGGGGCTAACTTGAGTGGTTGCAAATCAGCATTAAAAGGAGAGAATCTCGTGTGCGGTAATCCCTTGCAATATCACACTTTACTGGTTCCTGTGGCCTATTCTAAGCCCAGAAAACAAGTATGTATGTATTGTTGGCCTAAATAAAGCAATTATTCATAAACGCAAGCAGAAATATAAAAGGCCTGCGTACACGTGCTATACTGTTCAGTATACTGGGCACTGATTGGCTGACCCTCACGCAGCATGTCTGTCCTACATTGGTACAACAGTACAAAGTATCGTTGCTCTCATGAGCGACAAGGTTGACGTACGTTCTAAGTCTCATTTCTCTCCAATATGCTGTTTAGGACACGAGTGATTATTTATGTCATCACGTGTGTGGAAGCTTTTCAACAGGTCTTCTACGCTCCAATTTATTAACATTATCACACAAATTCATTCATCATGGTTGAGTCTGGAACCAATTAACAGCAATAAAGGAGGGACTACCGCTAGCGTAGGATTGATGGACAGAATACATGCAGTACACACGCTACGCATTCAAGTACTGATGCAAGTATTCCATTTGGACACAGCCTGACTTTTCATCTTTTAAAGGCCACAAGGCGGTCACATGGTTAGGTCACATGGTTAGGTGACGTGGTTAGGTGACGTGGTTAGGTGACGTGGTTAGGTCACATGGTTAGGTGACGTGGTTAGGTGACGTGGTTAGGTGTGTTGAGTGTCACCCTGAAAAGACGGCAAAAAGAAGGTGGAGGTATAAAACAATAATATCTCCAACATAACTGACTTGCATATTACGTGGAGAGTCAGTCACTTGTAGGAGAAATCTTTTAGAAAAATAAAGCGTTATTGAAGTAGTGACCTCAGCAAATACAAGCTGAAATGTTCTCATTCATCTTTTCATGTCAAACACAAACATCTTCAGTATACAGCAGAAATGAGCCATATACACACACACACACACACACACACACACACACGTGTATATCAATAACTGTATGCTGATCACTACATTGAATTTCAGCATATTTCATGTATTCCAACTTTATTCTCATAATATTCTAACTTTGCTGTTTTTCCTGGCAACATGAAGAAACAGACTGCTGATTCTTTCCAGTGTGTGAATATGCTCTGCTATGACAATATGGAATAATAATGCTATGACAATATGGAATAATAATGCTATGACAATATGGAATAATAATGCTATGACAATATGGAATAATAATGTGACGTATAACATTTCCGTATGCCTGGAGGAGCATATGACGCGGCAGGTGCACGTGTGGATGGTGATGCTCACCTGAAGGAATCCAAGGCCAACAAATGCAATGGTGCTCCAGAGGGAGGCCATCAGGTATCTTCCCTAGCCCACATTTACTTTCACGTCAGCCAAAGGGAAAGAAATGGAAGCATAAACACACGTCCCGTGAAGGGAGACTTAGTAGTATATCCATGACCTACTGTGAGTAGTATACGTTCTGTACTATACTACTGCAGTAGTATACGTTCTGTACTATACAGAACACAACCATTGTTTTTGCAGAACCATTGAAGCACATCTGAGTAGGGGTGTATGTACATGTATATATTTCAGCCTGCAAAAAGAAGGGTTCAAATAATTGATGAAGGGCATTCACGGCCATGATGAGCTTATGCAATAAGCATGAATGTCAGTAAGTGGTGTTGTTACCAAACAAACTCTGCTGGAGTCTCGCACGAGACAAATCCAAACTAAAGTCACAGTGACTTTAGTTTGACCTTTACCCTACTTTTCTATTTTCCAGACCACTAGTCCGACTTTTCCCATAGTTAGTTTACAGGATAGACTGTATCAATACATGCTGCACGTACATCTAAGTCAACATGTTTCCACCGGCCGTGAGAGGGTGCGCTAGGCTTGTGGCTGCTTGTCATGTTCATTGACTTTGTTCAGCCTCCCAGGTATGTTGTTGATGCTCAAAGGAAACGTGCACTTTTTTGGGAATTTCGCCCATCATCCATAATACTTAGGGAAGACATGAACACACGTCTTTCTCTTTTCTGTGCCTTCTAAAGATGTAAAAACAGGTAAAAAGAGGCAGCTAAGAATGCATGCAATGGGACACACCTATTCCACCTCCAGCAAGGCTCCATTTCCATCATGTGAGCTGCATATGAACCACATTGTTATTATTATTGTTACGTCTAAGAACTACGTTACTGCCGTAGTGACACCTCGCCACACCACACCACAGCGGCTAGCTTCACCACACACTCGCTCACAACGCCTCAGGCCACTAGCCAAAGGTAACGCTACATATTGGAGCTGCCGCCACTGCTGCTGTGTTTTTGTTTTTGACGCTAGGTGTAGCGGCTTTGTTTCATTGTGAAGGGCTTTGGGTGCCTTGAAAAGTGCTATTAAAACCTAATCCATGATTACTGGAGTGAGGTTGTAAGTGCGTGCGTTATTGTATCTTTCCAAACTTCTTTTCTTGCCTTTGCATTTTGTCAAATACATTTCTAAATAAACGCCACTTCTAGTCCAGTGTGATGGCTTTGTGTTTTTCCCGTCTTCATGATGCATTTTTTGTGACTTACACTCCAAAGCGATTTACGGTCTGGAAAATCTGGATAAGGAGAATGTTGACGTGAGACAGTTGTACTCATTTAAGAATATTTAAATAAGCATGACATTAAAAAGCCAACAAGAACAGTGCAACACTAACAAAGTACAGTATATTGTTTTCAATTATGGAACCCCCCCCCCCAAGTTCACTTCTTTTGACTTTTTGGCACAAAAGTGAAACAAACCTTAAAAGCCCCGCCTTGTTAGATTCTTTGTTAGAGCTCAGTGAATACGAGGCCACGTCCAGTCCAGGACTCCGTGGCCAGTCCAAGGACGGGGAACATTAATGTGGACTCGGAACGGAGTCCACATCCTGGTACGCCTCCTCGTCTTCCAGGCTGTAAGCGCTGAGAGCCGCCCACAGTAAGCTGGGCTGCTCGCAGTGGTGGTGACCCCTCCAGTGCTCCAGAACCTGCTCTTTCGTGTCCAACACTTTGCTGCAAAGCACACAGTTGAAGGCAGAACCTCCTGCAAGCATCCTCAAACCTTGAACCCCACGTGATGCTGGGAAGGTGTCACTGTGCTCCCGGTGGTGGAACACGATGTGCCTCTTGAGTTTAGCAGAAGTGAAGAACTCATCATCGCAGCTGCCGCATTTCAACAGATTACACTTCTTCTCGTTGAGCTGCCGCCAGTAGTGTGCGGCGCGTTTGACCAGCTCCTTCTCCGCTTGGAAGCCGCCCTGCCTGCTCTGACCCTCTTGAAGTAGGACCAGGACCTCCTCCCCGTGAACGTACACGAGGTGCATCTTCATGTCTGCAAAAGTGGGGGTGACCACCTGGCAGCGACCGCATTTAATCTGCAGCTCCACAGGTTCTTCATCGTGCTGCTCGTCCGACGTCTCCCACACGTCCCTGCTGGGGGAGACCAGAACTCAGGATGCTCGTAATAAAACGAACAGTAGTCATGATACCGATTAAAAAAACACAACAACCTTATTGAGCAGGACTGAATAAAAAAAAAAATCATCAATATATTTATTTAAATGATATTGACAAGTTCGTAATAAATGTAGTCATTTCTTCATGTGCAATACGCAATAAGTCCATTTCAGCGTGGTAGGATTCAATATTAATAAGTGGAATATTTTCATGGTTACAGCTTAGAAAACCTGTTCATGACCTTCTAAATACGCTTTTGAACATGATTAGAGCCCTCTAGACAAGAAATAACACCCCTGTAGTCACCTTTACACTCCTATCACCCAATATAGCAGACATAATAAGAGAAAATACAGGTAAGACATGAAAAAGACTTGTGCACGTGTGTGTTTCAATAAATGTCTTCCATACGTGTGGACAGGAAGTGACGTTGGGGATTCTAGGTGGCGTACGACCACAAGAGTAGCCTGTGCTATTATTGTGACGACTATGATAATAATTATTATTATTATTGTGTTGCTGGCGATGGCGTCTGGTGTGTGTTAGGTAGTGTGAGGTGGCGATGTTGGAGGAGTTGTTGGAGCGACGGACGACGTTGCCACGGTAGTGTGGACTAGTGCTGTAAACAGCTAGGTGCTCCTGTACAGAACATAATGAACAATCTTCTCACCCCTCAGCAGTCACGTTGTCCTCGTGATGGCTGGTGGACGGCTCCACCGTGAGGAGGACCTTGTGCACCTCTCGCAGATGACTGAAGTACACGCCCACGTATCCAAAGGCCTTCTCGCAGAACTCGCAGCACAGAGAGCGCCGTGGTCGGGCCTCGGCATGGTGGAGCTTCATGTGGGTGCTCAGGCTGCCAGAGTGGGCGTACGCTTTGCGACACACGGGGCAGACGTACGGCCGGGTGCTGCTGTGACTGCTCATGTGGGTCTGCAGGTGATTCTTGAACTGGAAGCAGCGGCTGCAAGTGGGGCAACGATGGAGTGAGCGACTGGCTAGAAAAACTCTGGGATGGTAGGCTCCTTTCAGGTGGAGGGTGACTGGAGGTTGCTGGGAAGGACAATCCATGTCCTTGGTGGCAGCAGGCGCTGGTGCAAGCTCAACTTCTTGTCCATCTGAGGAACTCGCAGGCAAGCTAACAAGCTGGGGAAGCGTCTCCATCACCAAAATCGGCTTGGGTCGAATGCTACGGTATTTCTTTGAAATCTCCACTTCCTGCTTGGAGCCCGAAACAACTATTGATGGCTTTTCAGGTACCCTCCTACGGAAGAAGGACAACGACCTCTTCTTCCGGGCCTCATACGCCAAGTTATCTTCCGCTGTCTTTCTCTTTCTTCCTCTCTTCTTTCCTGGCAGCTTCTGGAGTCCCAACACAGGAGCAAGCGAGCCCTTCATGTGGGGTTGCAGAGTCGTGTTTGGCACATGGCTGCTCCCCCAGGCCTCAGATGTTTTGAGGCTCATGGATGTAGGACCTTTGGGGCTCGCAGGACCAGCCTGGCTTGGCAAATCCTTATCTTGGGACAGGTTGAGCTTGGCTGCTGGAATGAGGGTGGTCTTCACTTTGGAGTAGGGTAGAATGGGCAGTTTGCCTTTGGGAGGGGACGGGATAATGTGCACTGCTTTGCTGAAGATGGCTGGCGATATAAGGGCAATGCTGTTTGGAGGCTGAGCTGCAGGAGCCTTGGACTGACACATTGGCATCACAGTCCCGCCTTGGTCCTGGGATTTGTCTGGGGAGATTTTGAGAGCAGTTGTAGGTGGGCCGGGACTTTGAATAACTGTTGCTGCGGGATGTTCTGCATTATCTGGAACCTGCTCCAACTGAGACCCCGGGTACAGGACAGCATTGTCTGCTAGAAGGGCCGCGACAGAGATGTCAGAGCGGGCGCCATCGATGAGAATAACCTTCTCTGACGGTTCCTCCTTTGGCCTTGGAGTTTGAGGGACCTTGCACTCCGGTTTCTTTCTCTTCACCAATGAGGACATCCCACTCACCAGTGATTTGCTCTGTGCTGCCGCAGCAACCCTTGAAGCAGCTTTCACCCGTGCAGAGATTGGTGGTGATCTGACCTTATCTGGGCCCCCAGCGCTCCTCGCTGGCTTGTACCTGGGGATGGGCAACTTGAGATTCTTCTGGACGGGCTGGCTTTGTTGCTGTGTCTGAGAGGGGACAGAAGGGGGCAGTGCCACCAGGGAGAATGTGCCATCCTGACCAGCTATTTGCATCAGTGCATAGTTTTGGGCAGGCACAACGATGGATTTCGGGCTGGACCCACTGGTAGCTTCGGGAAGGGCGGGGGGAGGTTGGCAGGAGAGGACAGCAGAGGGTGGGGAAGGCACAACGACCGGGGCCTTGGGGGCGATGCTACGGAACTGAAGGCTCTTCATTTGAAGGGCTGGACTGAGTGGCTAGCAGCTGAAAGATACATCAACACAACAGCGCTATTAGTTGCTACCTTACACATGCCTGTCTTCTAAGGTTAGCATTTTTATACAAACAGTTCCTGGAAGTTCCTGCAGTGTGCAGCTCAAACAGGAAAGCAACCATCGACAAAAAGCATCTGCACTCGTGCGACAAGCTGCCCGTTTACTCATATCTCTCTGGTCACATGGCAGATACCCTGCCCCCCCACCAAGGTAAAGGACACACTGCCCTCTTTGATTGGACTGAGCATGTAGCCTTCGTCCCTGCTGGGGCTCTGCAGTGGCTTCCTTGCATTGACCCCCCCAACTCACCTCCTGGAAGGATTAGCGAGTAGGGATGCAATTTTAAACATCAGAGCTCTGTAAACATGAACTAACACCCCCACACTCATCGTATTACCTAATATGGTAGAGATGAGAAGCAATAAGACATCAGAATTCATCACCATCCATTCTCACTGTGACGTTGCTCACTTGATGGAGGCTGACATGCATCTGCCAATCACACATGTACACTCTGACAGTACGGCTAGCTTGGTTTACATCACATTGTGCTGTGTGCAGGCTACGGCATCTCTGAAGTGACACAAGATGGCTGCCACTTTAAACATAGCAATGCAGTATACCGAGCTCACTAGCTAGCCTGTAATTTATTTATCCTAAACATAACAATGGCTTAGGAAGGACAAAATAAGCAAGCAAAAATGTACCACTTCCACACAGAATAATAAGCCATAGTCACCCACAAAACAGCAGCGATATTTTCATTATTCATGATCATTATTATTTCATTATATATACACATTCATGACTTAACACCATATTTGAACAGCAATGTAGTGAACGACGACTGTACCAGCATTTTCTTCCAGGCCAGTTTCATGAGTTTGTTGATTTACCAAAATGAACCAGCAATGCTTAAATTCCATCCATCCATCCATCCATCCATCCATCCATCCATCCGAGGACATGTTCCTGTATTGGCAATGATTTTACTATTTCCACCACGTGTGTATAGGGGGTAAAAAAAAAAAAAAAAAAAAGATTCCTCTCAAGCTGCCATTTGAAACGCCACCAGGTCTAATCTGACTGGGGTCAGAGGTCAGAGGTCAGGGATGGGATGATGCAGAAAACCCATTTTTTGTAGAGAATGCAGAGCACAGAGGGAAAGAGGAGACAGATTATCAGGTGGAGCCAGAAGGTGAGAGGTGAGGAGCGTATGTTTATGCATGGAAGAGGTCAGGGTTGACCAGGAGGGCAGTGTGCGTGCGTGTGCGTGTGCGTGTGTGTGTGTGTGTGTGTGCGTGAGTGAGTGAGAGCAGGCCATGCAAGAAGTGAGTATATAAAAACTGTGGCTCAGACACTTAAACAGAGCGCATGGAAGAAAATATGATGGCAGATAAGAGCAGTCATTGAAAACATGCTGAGTCGGCTTAAAGATGGAATCTCCCTATGAATGTTTCCAGGCCAGCCTTGTATTGAGATGATTCATGCTGCCAGTTCATCCGTTACTATTCCCATAACATGAATGAAATCATGCTTTTCATGTTTGGGGTTACACTGAACACAAATAATGACATCAACTCCTTCCAACCTCCTGGTAAACTTCTCATACACCTATTGGTCCATTTGAAATGGGGGGCGGGATCTGCTTTCTATTGGCTGTATGATGAGAAACAGCACGAGTCAGCATGCATCAGTTGTGACAAACGTGTCCGTGCACACACATGCACTGGACACACACACGATATATTACATAAGAAGCTGGTGTGGACCATTACAAAGCTTTCAGTTGATTTGTGGGGGGGTTACCTTGACATGTTATGAAAAGCTGCTAAGTGTAAGCTAGTTTGAAAAGAAGAGCAGAGTTGTGAGGTTTGTTATCTGGCTGCGAGGCGAGCGCCATGCTCATCTGGGGGGCAAAGATAGGGCCTGGAGATGAAGCTGGCCTGCAATGAACTACGCCTCCATGTTTGTGGGAGGGAGGGGTAAAAACACAGCAGAGGCCAAACTCCCCCTGGTTTTGGCACAGATGAAAGGCCAGGATCTAGGCTAGATAAGGGGGGAGATCACAGGGGAGTCGGGGCCAGCCGGCTGTGAGAAGTCATGTCCGGCAGCCATCTTTCTCCATCCTCCTCTTACACGTGAGAGCACATCAACAATTGGAATGTTTTCCCCTTTTCGTACGCCTCAGCTTAACTAGGATTCTGTCTTCGTCAAACATTTTCATGGAACTGTGTCTTGGGACACGGGCACGCTCCTGAGATTTTTTTTTTTTTTTTTTTTTTAGGTGGGTTGAAAAAAGTGGCATCCACCCTGTGCCGGATGAGTAAAGAGTTGCATCCAGGCGGGAAGGGACGCCTGGGCGAAAAGGATGAAATACACAAGGCACACCTACGTGTGGCGCTGTGAACTACACGCAGACGGAACCACGTGACACACCAAACTATAGCTATGGTTCCCGCTTTCCAAGGCTTCCAGACTTACGACAAAGAAGAATTACTTTCATTTAGGAGAAAAAGACAACAGAATCTCAGGAGAATGTGGACTGGGGTCAGCCATGCCCGTCCAGATATTCCCAGATCGTCATCAAAGCTCACTTCTGGGCACGTGACGGCGATGGGGCGGCGGTGGGACGGTGATGTCAACAAGCCGGCGTTTTCTGATTTTTCCACTCTGGAAGCAGTTTAAAAAAAAATATCGTTTCAGGGCTGTCAGAACGCCGTTTCCATGTGGATGAAAGGCTGAAACCATAAAATACTTTACTGTTTTCACCTGAAAAGGTTTTAGTACAACCAAGTAGTCTGTTTGTCCTGCACTGTATCGTTTCGTGAAGTGGAGTGCCCAACACACCGCTCACCCACTGACTGCTTTACTGAGTGATCACTAAATAACCTGCCATGGGGCCAAAGAATGCTGCAAGTGGCATCCATTTGATAGAAGGTGCTATTGAATTCAGTCTCATCAGGATGTCCAGCAAGTTCCAGCCATTCCTCATTCATATTTCACATTGTTTTCCTCATGTCAAACTACAATGATTCCCCATAAAAGGTTTTTCTAATGTTTTTGGATGTCAAATTATTAATTCTCATGTTGAAAATTCCCTCAGTTTTTGTACATTTTGGTTTTGTTCTGACCTTTTGCACCTTTTTTAGGTCAAATTGATCATTTTGTTTGATACCAGCAAAGTAGACTTGGCTTCAATGGGTAAAAAGTTGGGGTGTCACGAGACACCCAGTTCACGAGATGAGATGAAACACCAGATTTTAACATTACTTAATTAAAAAAAAAGTACAATTAAAAAATCTAAACCATCTATGACAACATATTGCAATCTACTCATTCAATTTCTACTACGTAACACTGCGTATGCTAGTGACCCCGCCTCCACCCAGACAAAGAGACTGAATGACTGACAAAAGGGCTCACTCCATTCATGCTGTTGTTGTATGGAACAAATGTGCCAAGGTGCTGAAAGCAATGCAGAGGGTGAACCCTCTTCCTGCCGGACACGCGGGCACATGGCGATACATTGATGATCCACTTCATTTTCATTGGTTGCGTGATTCATTATTTGTTTATTTATCATCCTGGGCCCAGTGCCCACCAGACATTCTGAATGACAGATCTTGTCATGGTTTAACCTCAAGAGACCTTGTGACACCCCCCAAAAAAGTGTTTTTTTTGTGCAAGAACACCAACTAAAAACACTCCATTCAAGCTCGGTAAGGCTGTTTGTAAACAGAGTGTGTGTGTGCGTGTGTGTGTGTGCGTGTGCACGTGAGTGAAGCTCTCTCTCGTGTGCAGAGCAAGAGCAGTCATGGGGAAAATGAAAAGGGTGTTTGCAGAGGTGCTGCTTTTGTCCCCCAGTTGAATCTGCATGAAGAAGCCAGAGTGATTTTGATAGCGTCCAGCTGCTACTTTCACCTTTTCATTGAAGAACAATGAGAGGTGTTGCAGCAGCAGCACATGCTATGCATGGTCGTGCAAACAAACACACAAGCATATGTCATCCACTGTCACCTGAGCCAATCAATGCAGGGGAGGAATCCATTCCAATTAGGCTCCTGCCGATTTGCCTGCATGAATTGGATAAAAATAATCGATAGAGAAGCCCCGCTGCTAAGCCACTACACACCAGAGCTGCCTGTTGAAGGCAGGATGCTGTCAACCCCCAACAACCATCACCCCCAACTTGTCTAGCAAAGCAGACACGTCACCCACGGGATGTTTAATACTCATAATAATCTCTGTTCCCACATAAAGCAAACAACCTTACACCCCCCCCCCAATATCCCTTCATAGTAAGAATACATGATGCACTACTCACAACAGGTTAGGCATACTGGCTTTGGGGGGACGTTTCTGGATGAGAAAGAATTATACATGAGGAATGGATGGCAAGATTGAGTTCAATGGTGTTTCTCACCTTGTGCATCAAATTGCTGCCACTTACAACTTTCTTTGTCCCCATGGCAGGTTATTTAGCTGCCACACTCAATACAAAAATGCACAGTCAGCAATGTTTAGTTTGAACTGGATGCCATGGAATGATAGACGGACTAGTTAAGTGTGATATTGGATGCAAACAGAGACAGTGAAACTTTCAGTCAACATTTGCAACAAAAACCGGGGCAGGTTTGACCGTACTCTTGCATAATCTGTTCCTTGATGACCCTAACTAGCATATATTTACAAGATGATACATTAAAATACAAATTGCTTCAGGGTTTTATGCATCCGTGTGGCATCAATCACTATGTTTTCTTTCCATGCACACGATATTCCTGTGTTAAGCACAGTATCGCACTACATACATTTTGGAGACATAAGAGGTTAGGGATGTTGGCAGATGGCATCGTAACTCTGCTTCTGAACACACCTCACACACACACACACACACACACACACACCACTACTGACGTGGTCACACATGATCCAATGTCTTGTGCATGCATATGCGTATATAAACATCAGCAGCATTTTCATTTTCCTGTTTTCTGGTATGAAGCTCAAAACGAGCCGATATAAAGATGGAAATAGTTACTGAGCATGCTCAGTGCTCACATGGCAAAGGGATAGGAGATATGACTGGGTGTCAGCGTGGAACGGGGGCCGACAAGATTTACATTTGTGGGGTGAGGCGGACACAAGCAATGAATATCATGATGACCATCAACACTCATTGTTATGTGAAAAAGATGCTTTTGTCCACACAATTCTTGCTGATATGTATACAAATATACATATCATACATATATATACACATACTGTTAATACGCAATCACTGGATAACAACACAAAGACAAACAATTTGTCTTTTTGCAGTTTGTTTTGATGTGACGACGTTATTAGCAACCATATGTCAAGGATGGCTGTTATTGCTGGTCATGAAGATGAATATTGTAATATTGTGGAAACGAGAGCAGTGAGTGGGAGAGCATGTCTAGAAATGTGTGTTGATGGTCTCAAATGTCCCAACACCCGATCCCTCCCCAGGCAGCCACAGCGTCTTAGTCATCCAGACGTTGCAACACTAAACCTTTCCCTGACCTTTCCCTTCTGTCGTGACATTTGGACCCATTGGAGTAGGTCAAACGGCACTAAAGAGTGTGCATGAGGATGAAAAAGTACTAAAGCGGTGTGTGGTGTGTGGTGTGTGCAGCGGTATGGTAGCGCAGAGATACAAAAGCCTCACAGATGGAATGACGGCCTTTCCCATACAGCATTCATTTGTGCCAACCCGCCACAAACACATTTGCCGCTACCTGTATGTCCTCACTCAAACGCATGGCGCACTCCATCTGTCAGAGAATAAGAACACGTAGCAGGAGGGATCAGTGTTGGCAACTTTGTATATTTAGCGAGAAATCAGACCCCAAGATACTTGAAGCCCCGTCTTGTTTCTTTAGTTCATTTATTCAGGTTTTACTCACTTTCTGCAAATGCATCACAGCCTACTATGCTAATTCAACAATTATGCCATGACGTTTTTACCTGCACGGCAACCCTCCCATGATTTCTGTCCACCTTAACCCAATCACAGAATCTAATGCAAAAAGGACATCATGTGACTGAAATGCTGTGTGGAGAAGGAACCACTGTCTGGGTGGGAAATGTTTCTGGGGACCGCTTATTCGCAGCACCACATGTACATGCCATGACACCTCCTCACAAACAAACACCTGAAAATGACTTGTACGTGTCCACGCTGCCAACATGCTGTTGAGAGGAAACATCAAAATATGTGTGGTGACCACGTGTCACCCAAAAGCCACATGACGACCAAACACCACCAGCCTGGCCCATTTGCACGCGCAGACGAGCGCTGCTGCTTCAAACAAGTCAAGAGGGTTTGCTGAGGATGTTGTAGCAACGTGTGCAGCGGCCGACGTCCCACTGGAAACATTAGCCAAGCTACGCACGTTTCTCGTAAAGCACTACACACAGGGAGGGGTGCTGCCTGAAAATGTGAGCAGCCTTCGTCAAATTCATCCAGCAACACATCTCCTCAGTGCCACTCAACATCCGTGGAAATAAGTTGGCAGCTCTTGTGGACGAAGCCACCGATGGTCTTCCGTTGGACAACTAAAGTAGGCAGTGGGGCGCATGTTGCTTTCACTGGCAATACTTTCAATTCAATTTATTCACACACACTGTGCTGGTAAAATCAACTCAAAAATACAAGTCTCCAAAATTGTAATGAAAAAAAGGAATTTAAAAACATTTTGGAAAAAATATATATAATTAAAAAAAATAATGATTTAAAACAAATAGTTAAAAGAATTAATTACAATAAATAAATACATTAAATAATAATAAAACAATTTAAGAACAAAACTATGATTTTAAAAATGATTTCATTTTCTGTGCCACAAATAGATTGCAGTCCTGTGGGAAAAGTGCATCAAGCCATGATGCAATTCTCCAATGATGCTGGCTTCGTGAGACTGCATCACGTTCATAATGACGGCAGAAAGAAGGAACTTCGTCTTTCTCCCGAGCTCGCCGCTAAACTTTTGACTCGCCAGCAATTTTTAATGCACTCCTCAAAAAGCAGGGCTAATATTAAAAGATAATATTTGCCATCAAGACTCAAAGACATCTTTGGGAAAGACGATCAAAGAGTTTTGTTTCTGCTGGCTCGGCTGAGGGGAGAGCGTCATTGCAGCCTCGACTGGGACAAAGAGCTTCACGATCACTTGACTCAATGGCAGGAAGTGGCTGAGAAACTGAAAACAAGGAAGGCGCCATCACGCTGGTTTTAGTCCTTCTGCATCTCAGATGAAACACCGGAGAAGAAAGTTATGTGCATCTCATTTCTGACTTTTTGTTTGTTTGCATCGTGTCGTTTTTACTATCATTACCTGCAAGAGCGTCTCAAAGCGCTTTGATTCTGACAATCACTCTTCCCCTTCTTCCTTCTCCTCCTTTCCCAAAAATCTTTCCTTCTCACCCCCTCCCCTTGTCCCAACAGCTGAGTAAATAAACAGCGTCGTGTGGGATGCTAATTAGAGCGGCTTCGGGAGCGAGATGGTCCCAGAGACAAACAGCGAGGTCGGAAGGAGGAGACACGAGGAGGGAGGGTGGAGGCGAAGGTAACACCTGGAGGGCAAACACCTTGGTAGCGTAGGACAAACGGGTCTGCTTGAGCTTCTCAACCCAGCTTATGCTGACTGAAGGGAAGCAAGAGGAGCATCAAATGCACGGAAGGGAGGAGCCACAGAGGTTTGGCGTGAGAGACGAACGGGAATGTCGTCAAGCATCCTGAAGGACGGCAGCTCATCCGAACGCGATGCCGAGGTCAGCACCATCGAGGACGCACCCCTGCTAACCTTTCCTTTGCGAGTGTAGCACATGTTGGTGCTTCCACACAGAAGCATAGCCCAGCTTTCACACATGGAATTCCAAACTGAAACCTGCAAAAATCAACACAATGCGTGCCTGGAGAGCAGCAAAGAGCGTTCAAGGGTCCAAACGTCTGCAAAATGCAGACATGTTGGCAGGTCAGAGGTTGAGCATTTTCCCACATGGGATTACGTTCCACAGCACCTACCATGTTCTACTTGCAAATTCAGTCCTATAAGATGAAAGGCAGCTTGAAACACAACGATGTGCGCGCTTGCTGTTAATTAGCAAGGACGTGAGCACTAACGACGGCGTCTTGCTGGCTCGGGGTGAAGATGGCACAGCGGGTAGAAGCACAAGAACACACACGGGAAATTGATTTGCGGACGATGAGATGTGGGTAGCGCATGAGTGTTCTCATGTTATCCTGAGAGGTTTTTGGTGATGAAAAGACATGTTATCATCCCAGATTAGGATGAGATTGAGAATGACAGGTGCAGGAGAAACCTTCATGTTACAAAGACTTGCGTAAGCTTTTAAGCTTGATTTAAATCCGCAGCAAACACACACAACGTAGAAAGAGGAAGGTAGAGAGGATCATAACGCAGAAGGGATTGCCGGGAGGGAAAATTGAAAGAAAAAAAG